>NC_045445.1:101573068-101581888 GCF_002776525.5 Piliocolobus tephrosceles | reverse complement strand
GCCACCATGCCCAGCTACTTTTTTTGTATTTTTAGTAGAGACAGGGTTTCACTATATGTTGGCCAGGCTGGTCTCGAACTCCTGACCTCAGGTGATCCTCCTGCCTCAACCTCCCAAAGTGCTGGGATTACAGGTGTGAGCCACTGCGCCCAGCCAAATATTTTCTTATTTATTATATATTTATTTTAGAGACAGGATGCCATTATGTTGCCCAGTCTGGAATGCAGTGGCCCAGAGGCATGATCATAGCATACTATGACCTCGGCTCAAAGGACCCTGCAACCTTAGCCTCCTGAGTATCTGGGACAAGTGTGTACCACCACAGCTGACTAATTTTTAAATTTTTTGTAGAGATAGGGTCTGGCTATGTTGCCCAGGCTGGTCTGGAATTCCTGGACTCAAGGCCTCTTCCTGCCCTCAGCCTTCCAAAGTGTTAGGATTACAGGGTGAATAACCACACCCAGCCAGTGTGAATTTTCTAATGCTGAGTAAGTTGTGATCCAGAAGTAAATGTATCTGCAAGCTGATTTAAATTGTAGATTTTCTTCTCATTGTGTATTTTCTGATGTTGAATAAAGTCTGAGTATTAACTAAAGTTTTTCCTTCTTCTTAAATATGTAAGAATTGTCCTCAAAATCTCTATTCTTGAGCACAATAGTAAAAATATTTTTACATACATTGTATTTCAAGGGTTCTGCATAAGCAACCTTGTTTTATTGTGACTAAATTTATTTGGGAATTTTATCAAATATATAATACTGAGATGTTCTCATTCCTTTTGTGAAAATGGTCTTGTTTAAAAACCACAGCCTTCAAATGAAAAGCACTAGGTTTCTTATGCTTGCCTCATCCTTTCTCTGTTTTTAATTTTTAAAAAATACATATCTTTATTTTTTTATACCTAAAACAGTGGGTTTTTAAAATGTGATATATGTATGCATTGTGTAATGATTACCACAATCAACTAATACATCCATCACCACCCATACTGTACCTTAGATCTGCAGAACTTGTTCATCTTAGAATGTTTCTACCTTTTAGGTCAGGCATGGTGGCTCACGTCTGTAATCCTAACACTTTGGGAGGCCAAGGTGGGTGGATTTCCAGAGCTCAGGAGTTCTAGACCAGCCTGGGGAACATAGTGAAACCCTGTCTCTACTAAAAATACAAAAAATTACCCGGGTATGGTGGCGCGCTCCTGTAGTCCCAGCTACTTGGGAGGCAGAGGCATGAGAATCATTTGAGCCTGGGAGGCAGAGGTTACAGTGAGCTGAGATCGCGCCACTGCACTCCAGCCTGGGTGACAGAGCAAGACTCTGTCTTCCCCCCCCCCCAAAAAAAAGAATGTTTTTATTTTTTGACCAACATCTCCCCATTTCCTGCCTCCCACTCCTGCATCCCCAGTCCTTGGTAACCACTGTTGTACTCTCTGTTTCTATGAGTTCAACTTTTTAAGATTTCACCTTTAAGTGAGATCATGCAGTATTTGTCAATCTGTGTGTAGTTTATTTCATTTAGCATACTATCTTCCAGGTTCCTTTTTCCCTCTGTGTCTCAAGTCCACCTTTGCATTGTTACTTTCTTTTCTGAAATGAAAATGGTATTGTGGCTACTCTGCATGAGTATCCTAGCTAGATACCAACTATGGGCTTTGTAGTATCTGGATTAGCTGTAATGTACATGTGAATGGTGACTAGTAAAAAATATATAATAGGAAAAATGATGCACTTCGAAAAGCAAGAATACAAGTATAAATAAGCCCCCTCAGAAGGCTGGACATCATCTATATAAAGGAAAATAAACTGTACTCCTTAGTGAAGACTTAATACTGTAAAACCCAAATTGTCCCTAAGCCTAATCGATAGATTTAAGGCAATTTAACCAATATGCTAAATGGGATCAGGGGCCTATAGTACAATTATACTTCATTTTAATTGGCAGAAAAAAATATATGAACAACTAAGAGTATTTGGTGGATAGAGGTAACATGGGAAGACTCATCTTATAAGATATTAGAGGGCATTCTAAACTAAAGTAAATAATGTGGCATAGAGCAGAATTACAGAGATCACTGAAACAAAAAAAATCCAGAATCAGGATATATGGAATGTGGAGTCCTAGTAAGTAAGCAACAAGAAAGAAGGGGCCCCAGGTGAGAGAGAACAGTTGTTCTATAGATGGCTAATTGCAAACAACCTGCTGGCACACATCCTGTTCCCAAATCCCTTGTTTTGCACATAGCCTTTCCAGCACAACCTTATAAAACTTAAAACCTCCAGCCCCTGCCTCTCAGACAGCCTTTTCTCTGCTGTGCTGCCCATTGAACCCTTGCAACGTATCTTCATACTTTCACTGATAAATCTGCCTTTCTTTACCTATGACTGTTTTGGCAAAATTCCTTTACTGTCCACAATACCATCCCCACCCAGTTGCACCCAAGACATGGAAGACTAAATGTCTGACGTTTAGCTTAAGAAGTATGAAAAAATAAGTTGAGAGGGGCCAAGCATGGTGGCTTATGCCTATAATCCCAACACTTCGGGAGGCTGAGGTGGGAGGATGACTTGAACCTAGGAGTTTGAGACCAGCCTGGGCAACATAGTAAGACTCATCACTACCAAAAAAAAAAAATCTGGGCATGGTGGTGTGTTCCTGTAGTCCCAGCTACTTAGGAAGCTAAGGTGGAAGAGTCACTTGAGCCCCAGAGGTTGAGGCTGCAGTGAGGCATGATCGTGCCACTACACTCCAGCCTGGGCAACAGGGTGAGACCCTGCTGCAAAAAAAAAATTATAAACCTACTTAATGCTAAGTTATAATGGTTGAGAAAAATGTCAGTAGAAAGCAGAGTTTCAACATATATCCATGTATGTATGGAAAATGAAATATAAAGGTATTTTAAGTTTGTGAAAATTGATAGGATTGATGTGATGTAAATCTGTAAAGAAAAAATCCTGGACCCCTACATATTATATATAATGACAAACTCCAAGTGAATTAAAATTAAATATGAAACAAAATATAAAATATATGGGCCGGGTGCAGTGGCTCACGCCTATAATCCCAGCACTTTGAGAGGCCAAGATTGAGACCAACCTGGCCAACATGGTGAACCCCTCTACTAAAAATACAAAAATCAGCTGGGCGTGGTGGCACGTGCCTGTAGTCTCAGCTACTCGGGAGGCTGAGGCAGGAGAATCGCTTGAACCCAGGAGGTGGAGGTTGCAGTGAGCTGAGATGATGCCACTACAATCCAGCCTGGTGACAGAGTGAGACTCCATCTCAAATAAATAAATAAATATATATATATATATATATATGAATATTATATAACATCATGGTGGAGCATAAACCAGAAGGACAACCCTGAAGCCATAAAATAAATCCTAGACTTCATTTAATACATATAGATTGGAGACAGTGTCACTCTGTCACCCAGACTGGATTGCAGTGGTGTGATCTCAGCTCACTGCAACCTCTGCCTCCCAGGTTCAAGGGATTCTCCTGCCTCAGCCTCCTGAGTAGCTGGGATTACAGGCATGCACCACCATGCCCAGCTAATTTTGTATTTTTAGTAGAGGTGGGGATTCTTCATGTTGGTCAGGCTGTTCTGGAACTCCAGACCTCAGGTAATCTGCCTGCTTTGGCCTCCTAAAGTGCTGGGATTACAAGCGTGAGCCAGTGCACCCCGGCCGGTTTTAGGTATTCTTTAGATGACAGTTGATTGAGAGAGTTAAGCTGTTGTCTGAAGACATAAAGTTAGTAGAAAGGAATGCTTGAGTTAAGATAAGGGGGTTATGGGGGCTGAGGACCTTGTTATGTAGATGAAGGTTCGTAGGTAGCAGCCCTCAGAGAGAATAGATTGTAAATGTCTCTTTCAGACCTTAAAGACCTCAGACTCACAGTTAATCTCTCCTAGATCTGGGAAAGGCCTAGAAAGGGAAGGCCTGGGTGCATTAATGGAGATTCTCTACCGATTCAAATTTCCACTGCAAAAGGCAGCTTTGCAGAGCCATTTCAATGTGTTAGCCCTGTGGCAGCCATCTTAAAATATGTTAAAGAAATATATTTTGGGATAAAATAATTTGGTTTCCTTCAGTGTCTGCTATCTATCATGTGATGCTATACCAGAGTCAGGTTGGAAAGTAAGCCCCATTGTGTCAGGTTAATTTTAAAAATCTAATTAGATTTTTGTGGTTTGTAGGGCATGACTCCCCAGGCCCCTTAGATAGGAATTTCAAGATCGGAGTTTAGTCCTCATATGCCATAGGAAATCAAAAGACAAGTTATAGACTGGGAAGAATATTTGCAACTCTTAAGAAGAGAGGTGATATTGAAACTGCCTTTGCAAAAATTTTAACAGTGAGAAAATTATGACAGTGAAAGAGATCTGATCCAAACAACCCCCATCTTGCCTTTAAACTCTAAACTGGCCTTGGTCATCCCTGGGCATGGGCCAAGCTAACTTTGGGGAAAATGCAGTTTGCAGTTTAAATTATAATAGCCCTTCCCCAAAACTAAAGCAGCTTTGTAAAACTAATGAGGCCAGGCACAGTGGCTCACGCCTGTAATCCCAGCACTTTGGGAGGCCGAGGTGGGTGGATCACGTGAAGTCAGGCATTTGAGACCAGCCTGACCAATATGGTGAAATCCCGTCTCTACTAACATTACAAAAATTTGCTGGGTGTGGTGATGCGCGCATGTAGTCCCAGCTACTCAGGCGGCTGAGGCAGGAGAATCACTTGAACCGGGGAGGCAGAGTTTGCAGTGAGCCGAGATAGCACCACTGCACTCCAGCCTGGGCAACAGAGCAAGACTCCGTCTCAAAAAGAAAAAAAAGAAAGATGAAAGGGGCCTGAATTTTGCTAAGATGTAGGTGGAGTTAAATGATTAATGGCCATTGCTCCGGAGACCACAAGATTTGCAACTTCCCCTGTTACTCCTGTAAATAAATCACTATTGTAGAACCTAAGATTGGCCTTTCAAGATGTCTTTTCTGGCTTTTGCATTTATGGTGACCGAATGGCTCCACTCGGACTGGCAAGATGGACTCATGACTCAATTGGTCTTGTGGCCCCCACCCAGAAGCAGACTTGGCACACAAGGGCCGTTTTCCACACCCCTATGATTGCACTTCCAGCCAATCAGCCCCCTGTCTGACAAACTATCCTTGAAAAACCCTAACTTCTGAGTTTTCAGGGAGATTGATTTGAGTAATAATTCCATCTCCCACGTGGTGTGGCCAGCCTCATGTCAATTAAACTCCAGCCAAGCAGCCTTTTTTGAAATGGAGTCTCACTCTGTCACCCTGGCTGGAGCGCGGTGGCGTGATCTCAGCTCACTGCAACCTCCACCTCCCAGGTTCAAATGGTTTTCCTGCCTCAGCCTCCTGAGTAGCTAGGACTACGGGCATGTGCCACCACTCCTGGCTTTTTTTCTTTTATTTATTTGAGACTGAGTCTCGCTCTGTCACCCAGGCTAGAGTGTAATGGCATGATCTTGGCTTACTGCAACCTCTGCCTCCTGGGTTCAAGCGATTCTCCTGCCTCAGCCTCCCAAGTAGCTGGGATTACAGGCATATGCCATCATGCCCGGCTAATTTTTGTATTTTTGTAGAGACAGGATTTCACTATATTGGCCAGGCTGGTCTTGAACTCCCAACCTCAGGTGATCCACTTGCCTCGGCTTCCCAAATTGTTGGGATTACAGGCATGAGCCACCATGCCCGGCCTTAATTTTTTATGTTTTTGGTAGAGACGGGGGTTTCACCATGTTGGCCAGGCTGGTCTTGAACTCCTGGCCTCAAGTGATCCACGTGTCTCAGCCTCCCGAAGTGTTGGGATTGCAGGTATGAGCCACCACACCCAGCCAAACTCCTTATTGCAATGCCATGGTCTCAGTAGATTTTGTCTGTGCAGTGGGTAGGAAGTGTTATCAGCAACAAATCCAACAGGTCGACAACAAACTCAATCCTTTCCCCCTTGGAGGAAAGAATTTGGCCAAGGGGCAGAAGGCAGAGTGAGAGACCAAGGCAAGTTTTAGAGCATGAGTGAGAGTTTATTAAAGAGTTTTAGAGCAGGAACTAAAGGAAGTAAAGTACACTTGGAAGAGGGTCAAGTGGGCAACTTGAGAGATCCAAGTGTACTGTTCAGCCCTTGACTTGGGGTTTTATACGCTGGCATGCTTCTGAGATTTCCATTTCTCCTCGATTTTTCCTTGGAGTGGGCTGTCTGCATGCGCCATGGCCTGCCAGCACTTGGATGAGGCTGCACTTGCAGTGTGTTTACTGAAGTTAGGCACATGCTCATTTGAGGTATTTCCCCTTACCAGTCAAGCATTCCTAGAGGAATGTCATATACCAGTTAAACTCTGCCATTCTGCCTCTTAGTGTACATACTTGAGCCCGTTCGCCTAACTCCTGATATCTTATTTGGAAGTTGCTCATTACCAGCTTCAGGTGTTTCTATCCTTTGGGAGATTGCCCGTCTCTGGTGCCAGCTGCAAGCAATTATTATTTTAGCGAGACAATTTAACAACCACCTGACCATCACCTGATGGTTGCCTGGGGACTTGGGGGCCTTCTCCTGCCCTGTTCATGTCTGCCTGTCTACCTATTCTAACAGAAGGACCCACTGGATGATTACCATGTCTCTAAAAAAAAATCCCCACAAACTGCTATTTGTAAAATATGTAAAAGTGTACATATGTAAAAGTGAACATATGAATAGAAAATGGAAAAGGAGTCTGGGCGAGGTGGCTCACGCCTGTAATCCCGGCACTTTGGGAGGCCGAGGCAGGAGGATCACTTGAGGTCAGGAGTTCAAGATCAGCCTGGCCAACATGGTGAAACCCCGTCTCTACAAAAATACAAAAATTAACCGGGCATGATGGTGTGTGCCTGTAATCCCAGCTACTCAGGAGGCTGAGGCGGAGGTTGCAGTGAGCCGAGATCTCACCATAGCACTCCAGCCTGGGCGACAGAGTGAGACTCCGTCTCAAAAAACCAACAACAACAAAAAAGAGCTACTTGTTAAAACATTTTAAAGGATAATTGATCTTAATTGCCCATTGGAGAAAGAATATCCTCAAAGCACAGTGGTGAATAGTATTTGCCTGTGTGTTCTGGTAATTTTTCACCAGCTGAGCTAGTGTAATCATCTTGCTAAGGAAAAGTTCTATAGTTCTAAGTAATCATGTTGATTTGAAATACCACTTATGCAACAAAATTGAATTGTGCATCTTTTCTTCCCCCAGCAGATGGTGACATTTTATAGAATATGGAAAAATTATCCAAATGGATGAGTGAGCTATATAACTGAAATATAATTATCTCTATTTCATTTCTCATTTATCTACATCTTGAATTCATTTACAAAAAGGCATTCATCAGGAAGTAACATTTAATGACTATGCTTTCGGGGGTCATTTCTTTTTCTTTACTTTTTCTTTTTTTTTTTTGACAGGGCCTCACTCTGTCACCCAGGCTGGAGTGCAAGAGTGCCATCATGGCTCACTGCAGCCTTGACATCCCAGGTTCAAGCAGTCTTCCCACCTCAGTCTCCTGAGTAGCTGGAACTATAGGCACGCAGCATCACACTGGGCTATTTTAAAAATTTTCTGTAGAGACAGGGTCTCACTGTCTTGCCCAGGCTGGTCTCAAACTCCTGGGCTCAAGCAATCCTCCTTCCTCAGCCTCCCAAAGTTCTGCGATTACAGGCATGGGCCGCCATGCCCAGCAAGGGATCATTTCTATAGTTCCTTCCTAGAGAAGTTTCTCTGAACATGTAGAACATGTTTTCAAAAAAGTAACATTTATGAAAAGAAGACTAAGAACAATTTAAAAAATAACTAATACAGAAAGTAGAATTTTTCAGGCCAGGCATGTAATCCCAGCACTGTATGCCTGTAATCCCAGCACTTTGGAGGCTGAGGTGGGCAGATCACTTGAGATCAGGAGTTTGAGGCCAGCCTGGTCAACATGGTGAAACCCTATCTCTACTAAAAAAAATACAAAAATTAGCCAGGCACGGTGGCAGGTGCCTGTAATCCCAGCTACTTGGGAGACTGAGGCAGAAGAATCACTTGACCCTGGGAGGCAGAGGTTGCAGTGAGCCAAGATCGTACCACTATACTCTGGCCTGGGCGACAGAGCAAGACTATGTCTAAAAAATAAAAAAAAAAAAGTAAAATTTTTCAACGTCTTCAATTCTTAGTTTGCACAGTGTTTATACTAGATATTTTCTCATCAGGTCACATCAGCCTACCTATTTACAAAAATAAAATAGTAAGGACAAAATGCTAAAGAAGGCAAATCTGTCTTTAATGTCCATCTCAGGCCAGGCGTGGTGGCTTACACCTGTAATCCCAGCACTTTGGGAGGATGAGGTGGGAGGGTAGCTTGAGCCCAGGAGTTCAAGACCAGCCTGGACAGCATAGTGAGACCCTGTCTCTAAGAAAATGTCTCCCTTTGATTTCTCTTCACTCCTTTTTTCCATGCAGGGCCTTCACTCCTCTTTGTTTCTCAAATTCCTTCTTTAGTATTATTTATTCCTTTCTTTAAGCTTCACACAGTAATTTTTGCTTCCCTACTTTCTGAGAGTACAGCATATAATTAAAATTCATTCTTAGGTATATGTAATTAGTATTCCCAGCTTAATGTGCCAATTATACCAGGGATATTTCATTCACTAGTTCAAACGGAACATCAATTGGATATCTCTTGTCTTTCAGGTAGTCTTGCTGAGCTCACAGTCCATCCAGAAAGAAAAACAAATTCATAACACTAATGTAAGAGGTTTTCTTTCTTTTTGAGACAGAGTCTCA
>NC_045445.1:101558667-101572968 GCF_002776525.5 Piliocolobus tephrosceles | reverse complement strand
AAAAAAAAAAAAAAAACTCTCATGTGGGAGGAGGGGCAGTCTTGGCACAGTGATCCACATAGTCATTCAGTGAACACTTTGAATGAATGAATGAATGAATGAATGAATGAATGAATGAACCTTATTCCCTACTCAGATAGTCAATGTTTGGATTTTGGCTTTGTTTTCCTGAGGTCAACACGGTAGAACATTCCTTAATCAGCATCTTTTAAGTGTGTTAAATGATCTGCTCTCCATGAATTTTGGCTTAACAAGTCTAAATCATGAACAAATGAATAGGAATGCTCATACTTTGAGGATATTAGGAGGGATTAAGTAGAAAATGGTAATGAATTGGGAGAATACAGCAGGGGAAATTATAGAAACCCAATAATTTTATTTTCTTTCTTTTTGAGACAGAGTCTCACTCTGTCACCCAGGCTGGAGTTCAGTGGTGCGATCTCAGCTCACCGCAACCTCCACCTCTTGGGTTCAAGTGATTCTCCTGCCTCAGCCACCTGAGTAGCTGGGATTATAGGCACCCACCACCAAGCCTGGCTAATTTTTTTGTATTTCTAGTAGAGATGGGGTTTCACCATGTTGGCCAGGCTGGTCTTGAACTCCTTACCTCAAGCGATCCACCCACCTCAGCCTCCCAAAGTGCTGGGATTACAGGCATGAGCCACCATGGCCGGCCATAAGAGATGTTTTAATGCAGGTATGTACAAGGTGGAAACCTAGAAAATGAGTCATTAATTCTGTTGAATGAGCTTTATATGTGAGCTTCAAATTTAAGTGAGATATGACAGACTGAAATGTGAACAAAAGGTATTTTAGGCAGAGGGAACCACTTGAGCTCAGATATAGAAGCATCAAACTGTTCAGCATTTTTGTGAAACCCAGAAAAGTCTGACTGGAACACACAGTATTAAACAGTCAGTGTGCCAACAGAATTGGGATACAGGATGGAGGAGGAAGAGAGAGGAAGCAGTGGAAAGAGACTGCAGAGGTAGATGAGAGCCAGACTGGGAAAATCCTTAGAAGGCAGGCCAAGGAATAAGAACAGCACTGTAAAAACCCTTATGAGGTGTCCTAAGGAGTGTGGACTTGATTCTGCAGGCCCCAGATAGCCTTCTTAAGAAGGTGTGGAGATGGTAGAGGATGGAAGCAGAAAGACTAATTAAGAGATGATGGATCACACAAAGCTAGAGAGGAAAAGCACAATGTAGATTGATGAATGGTGGCATCTTGTTTGGGGGAGAGTTAATGACGGAGGCATATTTAAGAGATATTTGCATGGTAGACTTACGGGGCTAGGATGACTGATTGGATGTGGTGCCTGAGAAAGGGAGAGGCATGCACAAAGATGACTGTGGGGTTTCTAATTCTGGCATCTTGCTGTGTAATAATAACATTCAAAACAGAAATTCATGAGGAGTAGCAGATTTGTAGAGGGTTGTAGAAGATTTGCTTGGGGACAAGATGAATGTGAGGTACCTGGGTTGGGGGGACATCAGGTAGAGGTGCTGAGACAGAATTGGAAACATGAGACTAACTGGAGTTCAGGAGATAAATTCAGGAGATGATTTTTGTTTGGGTGGGGGAGGGACGGAGTTTTGCTCTTATCACCCAGGCTGGAGTACAATGGCGTGATCTTGGCTTACTGCAACATCTGCCTCCCGGGTTCAAGCGATTCTCCTGCCTCAGCCTCCCAAGTAGCTGGGATTACAGGCGGGCACCACCGCGCATGGCTAATTTTTGTATTTTTAGTAGAAACGGGGTTTCACCATGTTGGCCAGGCTGGTCTCGAACTCATGACCTCAGGTGATCCATCTGCCTCGGCCTCCCAAAATGCTGAGATTACAGGCATAAGCCACTGTGCCCAGCCTGGAGATGATATTTAAGAGTGAATAATGTAAACTTGTTGGGAGAAGCCATGGGAATTGAAAATCTCAGGTGGTTGAGTACAAGAAGAGGGCGCCCAGCATGGAACCTTGGATTCCCAATATTTTAGGTTAGGCGGAGGCTATGAAGAGGATTAAGGAGGAGAAAGAAATGAAGCCATGTTTAAGTACGGAAGATGGTGAGAAACTCCTCTCACAGCACAACTTGTATACTCACGGGAGATGGAGTGGTATACAGTGATATCCTAACAATCTCTCTAGAGTAATCCTTGCCCCACTTTGACCAGAGCTTGGAAGCTTGTCCAGTCTTCACATTAGAAAGTCAACATTTTAAGAATATGAAGAAGTAAGAGTGTTATAAAAGATGCCTGACCTACACTATGTAATTAATTTTCCTTTTTGTTAAGAAAATGTTGAAATTAACAAACGTGGCTGGGGGCAGTGGCACACGCCTGTAATCCCAGCACTTTGGGAAGCTAAGGCAGGAGGATCGCATGAGCCCAGGAGTTCAAGACCAGCCTGGGCAACATAGTGAGACCCCCATCTCTACAAAAATAAAATTATCCGGGTGTGGTGGCACATGTCTGTGGTCCCAGCTACTTGGGAGGCTGAGGTGGGAGGATTGCTTGAGCCCCAGCGATTGGGGCTGCAGTGAGCTATGATTGCCGCCACTGCACTCCAGTCTGGGAGTCAGAATGAGTACCCATCTCTAATATATATATATATATACACACCCTAAAACTAAGTTCTATTATAATTTATGTTTTCCTTCTCATAAAATAAATTATACATATTATCACAAGGAAGAAAAATGTGTAAAATTAGAAAAAATTCCCGTGAGAAGCCACTCTTTGCCCAGAAAATATGTTTATTTATTGATTTATGTTTTTATTAGAAAACTCAAAAGGACCTGGTAAGTGTCCTGCCACTGGATTTCAACAGGAAATCACCATTTCTGCCCTCTGGAGATAGTAAAAAAGATTGGAATACCTCCTCCTTTGAAGAGGTCAGGAAGTGTGGTAGATGCTGTCCAGATTCTCCTTCTGGAATGAAGGACGTATTCTCCAGCTGCTGGGAGCAGTGCCCACAGAAAACCCTCAGCTGTCAGCAACTTCAGTGATTGCCTTGGCTAAAAAGAGCGGCCTCACCCAAAGTTGCATCCTTCTAGGGGTCAACCTGCATCTAATAGCTGAAAAACAGGGGGCCCAGCCCTCTCCCCTCAACAAGAGACAACTCCGAATAACCACCTCAACTTCAAAGATCACCATGTGGTAGACCAAGAGAGACAATGTTGGGCTTGTACTGCCACCTGACTTCCCCCTCTGCCCAATCCTATATCCTTCCCTTTGCTTCAATAGATACTGATCCCAAGGGCCCTCTCTAATAAATCTCCTGGGTACAGAGTTTGAAAGCAGCCTGGCCAACATGGTGAAACCCCATCGCTACTGAAAATACAACAATTAGCCAGGTGTGGTGGTGGTTACCTGTAATCCCAGCTACTTGGGAGGCTGAGGCAGGAGAATCGCTTGAGCCTGGGAGGCAGAGGTTGCGGTGAGTAGAGATCGTGCCATTCCACTCCAGCCTGGGTGACAGAGCAAGACTCCGTTTCAAACAAAACAAAACAAAAAAATCTCCTAGGTGCTAATCTTCATCTCGGAGTCTGCCTCCCAGAGAAATCAACCTATAATGTGGGTGAAATCACAGAGCTTGGACGAGGCTTGCAGGCAAACCCTATATCCACCTTTTCATCCATTAGAGCTCAGAAGCTCAAGGCAGCTTGGGCATTGGAAGTAGAGCCATGATTACCTGGGGTTTATTTTATTTTATTTTAAAATTTATCTTCAGTAAATTTCATTCTTTTTGGTGTATAGTTCTATGAATTTTGACAAACTCACCAAGCCATGTAACTACTACCACAGTCAAGATGCAGAAGAATTCTAATTCCCCCCAAAGAACTACCTAATGCTGTCCCATTATGGTTGATTCCTCTACTCTGTGCTTAATCCCTGGAAAGAACTAATCTGTTCTCTGTCAATATACTTATGCATATTCCAGAATGTCATATAAATGGGATAATACAGAATGTAGACTTTTGAGCCAGCTTCTTTCTCAGAGAATAAAGTATTTGAGATTCAGCCACGTCATTGTCTGTATCAATAGTCTGTTCCTTTTTATTGCTGAGTAGCATTCCATTGTATGGTTGATCACAATTTGTTTCTCCATTCACCAGTTGCTTCCAATTTTTAGCAATTATGACTAAAGCTGCTATCAACATTTGCATATAGGATTTTGTGTGAACATAAGTTTTCATTTCTTTTAAGGAAATATGTAGGCATGGAATTCGTGGAACATGTGGTAAGTATATTTTTAACTTTATTTTAAAAACCTGCCAAACTGTTTTTCCAAAGTGGCTGAACCATTTTTGCATTCCCACTAGCAATGTATGAATGTTCCAGTTGTTCTACAGCCTGGCCAGCATTGGTATTGTCAGTTTTTTTAAGCCATTGCAATAGGTGCATCAGTAGTATTTCATTGTGGCTTTAATTTGCATTTTACTGTTGATGTTGAGCAGCTTGTTCATTTCCTTATAGACATCTGCATATCTTCTTTGGTGAAAAGGCTGTTCAAATATTTTGCCCATTTTTTGTGTGTGTTTATCACAAAACTAATTTTATTATATTTTTCCCAGTTAGATTTATTTGCTAAATGTCTTCACTGCCCCGGTGACTTCCGGTTCTTATTTTCTTGACACACACAATGTCCTCAGCCTTTTTTTTTTTTTTTTTTTGAGACAGAGTCTTGCTCTGTTGCCCAGGCTGGAGTGTAGTGGCGTGATCTCGGCTCACTGCAAGCTCCACCTCCTGGGTTCACACCATTCTCCTGCCTCAGCCTCCCAAGTAACTGGGACTACAGGCGCCCGCCACCATGCCCAGCTAATTTTTTGTATTTTTAGTAGAGATGTGGTTTCACCATGTTAGCCAGGATGGTCTCGATCTCCTGACCTCGTGATCCGCCCGCCTCAGCCTCCCAAAGTGCTGGGATTACAGGCATGAGCCACTGCGCCCAGCCCTCAGTCTTCTTTGGATTTTCTGCACACCTCTTGACATTCCACGTTACTCTGTGCAGATTCACTCTCCAAAGTGCTCGCTGCAGACTGGCTTTTCATCTTTCTTGATCTCAAACACATGGAGTCTGAATTTCCTGCTTCTCTTTTCCTTCCTGATTCTACATGAGAACCCCCTGCTACTCTTCTGCCCTCTGCTCTCCTCTGCCACTTTAGGCTGGGAGGTCTTATTCTTTCTAACAGACCTCAAGCACCTTTTGTTTTCACTGACGTTGCCCCTAGGTATAGGTTTCTGGGCTCCATCATCTGGATTTTGAATGTCCATGTCTTGAGAGGTCTTCATGGGCTTCTTTTCATTTCAGTTTATTTGAATTCTTTCTGCTAATACAATTACCTCAGTTATTTGCTGTTCTACATCAGTCTTATTTTGGCGTCTGGAGCACAGGGACATTCCCTTATTTTCAGGGACTGAGTTTTGTAATTCGTATTACTCTGTTGGTTTTCATGTTATTGCTGTTCAGATCTTCTGCAGGTTCAATTCTTTTTGCAGAAGTCCTCAGACTTCTCTTCATGATGACCAAGGGTGATTTGCCTCTCACCCTGGGAGCAACCCTCTGCTTCTTGCTGGCTGGCAGCTCCTCTATGATTTCCTCTGGTGCAGGCATGCAGTGCGGCCTCTTGGTTCCTGTGATACTTCCATCTTTTCCATATCCCCTCTTGAAGGGCAGTGGGGGCAGGGAGGTGTTGCTTTTGCTTTGTGATTTTACAGGGTCTCTGGTGCCTACCAGATCTCCCACGGGTTCTACTTTAGGGGCCTGAAGAACTCTTCTGGATATTTTTAGAGGTTTTCCACTGTCAGGTGCTGGCTTTGGAGTGCTTGTAAAGCTATCAGCACCATTTGCCAGTTCCTCAGTGTGGCCTGGTGTTTGCGAGAGCTCTTGGAAGCTGGCCAGATCTTCTGGGGTTGGGCCTTTTCCTTAGGCACTCTTGGCCATCTCCTGCTACCAGTTACGTTTTCTGGGTTCAGCTTCTGCTTTGCGGGTTGCTTAAATGCTTTCATGCCTTTGCCCTCACCTGCTGGTTCTTTGTTGGTGTGCGTGGTCTCCCCTGATGTTTGTGTGAGTGTGCCAACTGCTAACAGCTCTTCTTTCACTTCTACTTTCTGGCAACAAGCCCTGGGCCATCTCTTTGAACTTGCTGCAGTGTCTACTAGTTCTGGTGGTGATTTGTAGGGTATTTTGGTGGTTTTGTCATGAGTCATTGATTCTTCAGTATAACCTGGTACTGGGTCTTTGAAGCCGGCCAGGTCTTCTAGGGCTTGGGCCTTTTCCCTGGGTGCTCTTGGCCATCTCCTGCTGCCAGTTACACTTGCTGCCAGAGCCAGTGTCTGCTTTGCAGATTCCTTATATGCTTTGATGCCTTTATCTTCACCTACTGGTTCTTTGTCTGCTTCCAAGGTTTCTTGCCCATTTTTATATTGGATTGTTTGTTTCCTCATTGTTTCGAGAGCTCGTTGTATATTCTGGATACAAGTCCTTTGTTAGATATGTTATTTATAAATATTTTCTCCCAGTGTATTGTATTTTCATCCTCTTAACATCTTTTGCTGAGCAACGGCTCATAATTTTCATGAAGTCCAACTTACCAAATTTTTCTGTTACGGATAGTGCTTTTGGTGTCATATCTAAGAATTATTGGCCTAACTCCAGAAAACAAAGACTTTCTTCTATGTTTACTTCTAAAAGTTATACATCTTACATTTAGGTCTATGATTGATTTTTTTTTTTTTTTTTTTAGACAGGGTGTCGCTCTGTCACCCAGGCTGGAGTGCAGTGGTGTAATCACTGCTGACTGCAACCTCCCCCTCCCAGGCTCAAGCCATCCTCCCACCTCAACCTCCCAAGTAGCTCCCAGGCCTGTGCCACCATGCCCGGCTAATTTTTTTTTTAAATTTTATTTTTTGTAGAGATAGAGTTTCACCATGTTGCCCAGACTGGTCTCAAACTCCTGGATTCAAGCAATCCACCTGCCTTGGCCTCCCAAAGTGCTGGGATTACAGGTATGAGCCACCAGGCCCAGCCAGGTCTATGATTGATTTTAAGTGAATTTTTGTAAAAAGTATGGGCAAATTTCTGCACTCTCTATTCTATTACATTGACCTATGTATCCATCCTTGCACCAATACCACACTGTCTTGATTACTGTGGCTTTATAGTAAGTCTCAAATTTAAGTAGCATGAATCTTCCAATTTTGTTCTTATTTTTAAAAACTGTTTTGAATATTCTAATTTCTTTGCCTCGCCATGTAAATTTTAGAGTCACCATGCTGATATCTACAAAGAATCCTGCTGGGATTTGGACTGGAATTGTGTTGAATCTATAGATAAATTTTTAGAGTATTGACATCTTAACAATATTGAGTCTTCCAGTCCACGAACACAGTGCTCCAGACATTTCTAAATCTCCATATATTTAACTCTCTTTTATTTCCTTCATCACTGTTTTGTAGTTTTCAGCACATAGATCTAGGACATATTTGTTAAATTTACACCTAAGTATTTCATTTCTCTGGTAGTATTTCTATTTTCTTTTCTTTTCTTTTATTTTTAGACTGAATTTTGCTCTCTTGCCTAGGCTGGAGTGCGGTGGCACGACCTCAGCTCACTGCAACCTCTGCTTCCTGGATTTAAGCGTTCTTGCGCCTCAGCCTCCGGAGTAGCTGGGATTACAGGCGCCTGCCACCACACCCAGTTAATTTTTGTATTTTTATTAGAGACGGGGTTTCACCATGTTGCCCAGGTCTCGAATTCCTGACCGCAAGTAATCAGCTGCCTTGCCTCCCAAAGTGCTGGGATTACAGGCGTGAGCCACTGCACCTGGCCTTCTTTGGTATTATTGTAAATAGTGCTTGTGGTGAGAAGGATAATGGCCCCTAAAGATATCCATGTCCTCATCCTTGGAACCTCTGTTTATGTTATCTTACATGATGTACTGGGCTGAATGGTGGCTTTCACAGATAGGTCAAGTCAATATCATGGAGATGTCAATTCTCCTTCCTATGTTATGTTATAAACTCACCAACTCTCAGTAAGAATACCAATAAGCTTTTATTCTGGACCTAAACAAGCTGATACTAAAGTTCATATGAAAAAATAAATATGCAAGAATAGCTACATGGTCTAAGTTTCTTGAACCCATCATGTTCCATTTCCACTTCATTCAATCAGGTCCTTCTCCACCTTCAGATCTCTGCTCCAGCATCCCCTGTGGGAAGTCTTTACTACTCCTCCTCCTCCTCCTCCTCCTCCTCCTCCTCCACACACACACACACACACACACACACACACACACACACAGAGAGACAGAGAGAGAGACAGAGAGAGAGATGGAGTGAGAGAGACAGAGACAGAGACAGAGAGAGAGAGTTTGTGTGTCTCGGCAGATTTTTTTTGAGTCTCGCTCTGTTGCCCAGTCTGGAGTATGGTGGCACAATCTCGGCTCACTGCAACCTCCACCTCCCAGGTTGAAGCAGTTCTCCTGCCTCAGCCTCCCAAGTAGTTGGGACTATAGGTGCTCGCTACCACACCTGGCTAATTTGTATTTTTTAGTAGAGACAGGGTTTCACCATCTTGGCCAGGCTGGTCTTGAACTCCTGACCTCAAGTGATCTACCCGCTTCGGCCTCCCAAAGTGCTGGGATGACAGGTGTGAACCACTGCGCCCAGCCCTGGGGCAGACCTTTATGTTATACATTCTCACAGAACTGTGTTCCTCTCCTTCAAGCACTTGGTTCAGTTTGGGGTTATTCACACATGAGGAGATTGATATAGTTAAAGTTGGTCTCCTCTCTTAGGCTGGAAGGGACAACAGGGTCAGGGACTGTTTTGCTCATTGTGTACCTCCTCTGCCCAGCACAACTCCAGATACATGATTGCACTTGATACATATTTTTGAATAAATATTTGAATACATAAGAAAAAGTCTGGTCTCTAGGTCCATTGTTTTGAAAGTAGTAAAGATGTGATTTTAGCACCCCTGTTTATAATGTTGGAAACCTGATGAAAAACAGAAAAGGAGATTGTAGAGGTAGATTAGAGCCAGACTGTGAAAATCCTTAGAAGGCATGCTGGCCAGGAGCAGTGGCTCACACCTGTAATCCCCGCGCTTTGAGAGGCCAAGGCAGGAGAAGCGCTTGAGCTTAGGAGTTTGAGACCAGGCTGGGCAACATAGTGAGACCTCATCTCCATAAAATATTAAAAAATTAGCCAGGCCTGGTGACACACACCTGTGGTCTCAGCTACTCAGGAGGCTGAAAAGATCCTTTGAGCCTGGGAGGTCGAGGCTTTAGTGAGCCATGATCACACCCCTGCACTCCAGCCTGGGTGACAGAGCAAGATCCTGTCAGAGAGAGAGAGAGCGAGACAGCGAGAGAGAGAGAGAGAATAGCAGAATAAACTAATCAAAAGAAATCCGTTTTTTCTTTTTCTCAGTCTAAAATCCGAGTCTTATTTTTTTCTTAGCCAAGCAGACAGATTCTGCCTTCCCAATCTCTATCCATCTTTTTCTTTCCAACTGCCATCTATTTCAAATTCTCTGCTCTTTCTTTCTGTCCCAATAGGTCTTCCTCTCTCAATCGCAATCCATGGGATCCCAGCAAGACTATTTTTGGAAAGTCATATCTGCTAACGTTACTTACTCCCTCAACACAAATCATCAGTAGTTTGCTATCAAAGCTCAAATGTAAAAGTGCTTCTTCCCAGCAGTCAATCAGACAACAATTGCTTATTGAGTACCTATTGTGTGCTTGACACCATGATAAGGTCTGGCATTCAAGACCTCTAACAAGGTAATTTTCAAACCTTAATGATTAGCATCATTATCCAAAGACCAATTGGAAGCCAAGACAGATTCTGAGCAGAGAAATGGCATGACTAAAATATATCACTGATTAAAAATTAGGCCAGGTGCAGTGGCTCACGCCTCTAATCTCAACACTTTGGGAGATTGAAGCAGGCAAACCACTTGAGCCCAGGAGTTCAAGACCAGCCTGGGCAACATGGTGAAATCTCATCTCTACAAAAATGTAGCCAGGCGTGGTGGTGCATGCCTGTAATCACAGCTACTCAGGAGGCTGAGGAGAGGGGATCACTTGAGCCCGAGAGGCAGAGGTTTCAGTGAGCTAAGATCACACCACTGCACTCCATGCTCGGCGACAGAGTGAGTCCCAGTCTCAAAAAAAAAAAAAAAAAAATTAAAAGAGGGCAAAATAGAAACAGAGACTGGCTAGGCAGTTTTTACAGTGTTCTAGGAGACAGTTGGTCCTCTGAGCTAGGGTAGTAGCAATGGCAATGAAGATAAGTGAATGATTTGAAAGGACATTCAGGAGGTAAAACCAACCTGACTTGATAGATTGGATTGAAAAAGAAGGACTGAGGAAGAGGGAGATACTCAGAACGGCTCCTAAGTTTCTGACTGCATAATAGAATAGATGGTTTTGTCATTCACATATTAAAATTGATATGACATTGAGGCAACCAAGAGGGAATGTCAAGTGGGCAACTGGATTTTTAGGTGTGGAGCCCCAAGGAGAGGCCTGGGCTGGAAATGTCAATTTGGAGCCACTGAAGAGATCATAGAGTGAAAAGGAAGAGGGCCTGGGGAATCAGCTTCCCACAGCAGCAACAATGGTACCAACTCATAAGACTTAAAGCTTACTCTATGGAATGCACTGCTCTGGGATTATACACACACACACACACACACACACACACACACACACACCCCACACCCAGTCATGCATTGTTTAATGATGGGGATGCATTCCAAGGAATGCGTTGTTAGGCGATTTCATCATTGTGCAAACATCATAAAGTGTACTTACACAAACTTAGATGGGATAGCCTATTACACACCTAGGCTGTATGTACAGCATGCTACTGTACTGAATACTGTAGACAGTTGTAACACGAGATGGTATTTGTGCATCTAAACATATCATCTAAACATAGAAAAGGTACAATAAAAATAAGGTATTAGAATCTTATGGGACCTCCCTTGTATATGCAGCTCATCATTGACAAAACATCAGGTGGCACATGACTGCATATATATGTGTGTGTGTGTATGTATATATATATATATATGACTGAATTCTTACAACAACCCTGAAGGATAGGGCAGGATAGGTACTACTAGAACTAATGTTTGATAAATGAGGCACAGAGGTTAACTTACTTGCCCAAGGCCATAGAGCTGGAAGTGGTGGAGCTGGCCTATGAACTTGGGTTGCCTCACTCCAAAGGATATCAGCTTGGGTGGCCTCACTCCAAAGGTCAGTCTCCCAAATGCTATGCTCCAAAGGTGCAGCTGTGAACTAGGAGGAGAACAGTTCACATGTGATGTCACAGAAGTTAGCAGAAGAGATGGTTTGAAGGTGGGAGCTGTCAACAGTGTTAAATGTTATTGATACATATGTACACTTAACAATGTGTCAGTTAAAAATGTTATTGAAAGGTCAAGTAAGGTGAGCCATGAAAGTGTCCTGGATTCAGTAACATGGCACCAGGCATGGTGGCTCACATTTGTTATCCCAGCACTTTGAGAGGCCAACGTAGGAGGATTACTTGAGCCCAAGAGTTGGAGACCAGCCTGGAATACATAGGAAGACCCCATATCTACACAAATTAAAAATAAAAAAGTTAGCTGGGAGTGGTGGTGTGAGTCTGTGATCCTAGCTAAACTCAATTAAAAAAAAAAAAACCCATGGAAGCCATTGATAAGCTTCGAAAGAGCTGAGGATGTGGCAATATGGGGGCAGAACTCAGATTGGAGTGTGCTGAGGAATTGTTCCCAGACCAAACTGAGGGTCTCAGCCCGATTACAAGATGCAGGTGAACTGGAAAAGAAGAGAGTTTTTATTTCTGTAACTGGGTATAGGGAGAAAGCCTGGAAATTATCACCAGACCAACTCAAAATTACAAAGTTTTCCAGAGCTTACATACCTCCTAAGCTATATGTCTATGTGTAAGTGTGCATTCATCTAAAGACATAGGTGATTAACTTCTAATCTATAATTAAGATCTGAGTCCTGAAGACCTTCCTCTGGAGCCTCAGTAAATGCACTTAATCCAAATGGATCCAGGTGCTGGGGTGATTACCCTTATCTTATCTCCTGCTAAATCATGGAGGTTTGGGGAGTTCCTTCAGACCCCTAATAAAACGTGTTTAATCTTTTAAAATTTAATTTTATTTTTCTGAGACACAGCCTCACTCTGTTGCCCAGGCTGGAGTGCAGTGGCTCAATCTCGGCTCACTGCAACCTCCGCCTTCCGGGTTCAAGCGATTCTCCTGCCTCAGCCTCCCAAGTAGCTGGGATTACAGGTGCATGCCACGCCCAGCTAATTTTTGTATTTTTAGTACAGACGGGTTTTCACCATGTTGGTCAAGCTGGTCTCGAACTCCTGACCTCAAGTGATCTGCCTGCCTCGGCCTCCCAAAGTGCTGGGATTACAGGCATGAACCACTGTGCCCGGAGAAACTTGTTTAATCTTAAATGGGTCCTGTTAAGAACTCCTTCCTTCTCTCATCACGCTTCAAGGCCCAGGAAAGACCTAGGCAAAACTCTTGGTGTGTTTTGTTACCTTCCAGCCTTTGTATCAGGGCACTGGCTCTCTCAGCTTTTAATAGTTACCTTAACCACTCAGACAGTGCTGAAACAGTTGTTAGGGGGGGCCTGCCTGTTCAGCCGTTAGGGAGACCTGGCCTATCACAGAATGAGTAGGAGATGAGAACACGGAGAGAACTAGTATAGACAGCTCTACTAAGAAGTTGGGCTGTGAGGAGTGGGCAGAGAAACCAGTGGCAACAGGACAAGGGTAGGAGAAGGGCAGGGTGAGGGTGCCTGTCAGAAAGATGCAAGAGCGGGCTGGAATCTGACCAGGTTCTGCCTTCAAGCTGTGAACCTTGGACTGGGGCTGTGGCCTGAAGGAAGGGGTACTTATTTAAATAGGGTCAGCCCCCTTGCAATTCATCTGTCTGGAGGGGGCACCTTCTGATTCTCACAGGGGTACTGTATGTGTTAGCAGCAGCTATGCTAAAGGAGGATGGAAATCAATGGGAGTTTAAAGACAGAGGAAGAAACAGAGAAAGAGACCAAACTGTTTAATTTTCACATCAGTGGAAATAATCTGGTTGAGAGGGTATAGTTGAATAGGGAGGAGAAATGGTGATTGATAGGAGGGACCAGGGCCTACTCTATTGTACCACTCTATTGTGAAAAACGGATAGCAGATCTAGTAACTTAGGAGTGATAGAAATCACTTAATAGAAACCAACTTTCATTCAGATTGAGTTTTCCTTCTGCTAGGATGACAGACCACTGATTGACCTTATTAATTCCTAGAGTTCCTCTACTCCCAAGGTTGTACTCTTGATCTGGGGTCTTAGAATCATTGGGTTTTGGCTCACCTAGTTGCCCTGAAATGTCTCCGTCACTGTCACTTGACCCTTCTGCTGCTTCCAAGCTGTGCCTGGGGCCCAGGAAGGTTTAGCACAGTGCCCCTGATCATCTCTGTCAAGCTGAACTATGTGGCCACTTCTCTTTGACTCTTGCTCTGCCCTGACACATCGCCAGGAAGGAGTCCAGGTGCTCTGGGCTGCAGGATCCATAGACTTTTCTCTCCCTTTGCCCACCCCTCCTAGCCTAGGGAAAATGTCTCAGTGGGGTTGGGGGCACTAGAGTGCTGCTGCTCTTTCCTTTGCTTCTCCAAAACATTTCGTCTAAGCCCTCACACGTTCTTTATATCAGCTAGTTTTTGCTACATAACAAACCTTTAAAACTTACATCTATTATTTCTCACAATTTGGTGGGTCAGCTCAGTTAGGGCAGGAAGGTGTAGCATCTTTCTACTCTAAGTGTGGTCCTCAGACCAGGAGCATCAGAAGCACCCAGGAGCTTATGAGAAATGTGGTCTCAGGACCCAGTGCAGTGGCTCAAGCCTGTAATCCCAGCAATTTGGGAGGATGAGGCAAGAGGATTGCTTGAGGCCAGGCGTCTAAGACTAGCCTGGGCAACACAGCAAGACCCTACAGTTTTTTTTTTTTTTTTGAGACGTAGTCTCGCTCTGTCACCCAGACTGGAGTGCAGTAGCCCGATCTCGGCTCACTGCAAGCTCCGCCTCCTGGGTTCACGCCATTCTCCTACCTCAGCCTCCCGAGTAGCTGGGACTACAGGCGCCTGCCACCAGGCCCGGCTATTTTTTTTTTTTGTATTTTTAGCAGAGACGGGGTTTCACTGTGTTAGCCAGGATGGCCTCGATCTCCTGACCTCGTGATCTGCCCATCTCAGCCTCCCAAA
>NC_045445.1:101531277-101543667 GCF_002776525.5 Piliocolobus tephrosceles | reverse complement strand
AAAAAAGTGCCCTGAAGATGCAGGGTCCTCTCTGGGCCAGTAGTCCAGTAAGAAGTAGAAGTCTGGCCTGAAATCCAAATGCTTAGAGGTAGTGCTTGTTTTATTAATATCATTGGGTCGTGGTATCCAGCAGGTTGGAGACCAGGAAGCCAACCTAACTGAAGGTCTGAAGCGTGTAGTTCTGCCCTGAAATAGAACATCACAGAAAGCTTTGTAAGGTATGCGGAATGCAGCCATGATCAAGACTGTGAGTTCTTCAGTAAAGACGATGAAGTGAGGAAAGTTATAAGCAGCTTTAGGAGGGAACTCAGAGGCTAATTGAAGAAGTCATTACATTCAGACAGATAAGGTAGACATTAGGAAAAATTGTACCAGAGCTTTGAGGTCACTTTTCCCATGACTGACACCATACTTTCTCAAAAAGGACTCTCTACTGCCTCAGAGACATTATAGGAACAGCAAGCCAAAAATGCTAAAATCAACATAATATTTTTAAAATAGGGCCAACTGGCAACGAGCCAAGAACTGACATATGTTAAATATACAGATTTTAGAAGTAAGAGGAGTAGATCTGTCTCTTGCTATAATAAAGAATATCACTAACATGGATGTAATAAAGGAATACAATACATTTTTCAGGCTCTGCAAACAACAACAAAAATGTTCCTCTTTGTTGTCTTTCTGCACCCTCCTACTTTCTCTTTCTTTTCTTTTCTTTTCTTTTTTTTTTTTGAGACAGTCTTACTCTGTTGCCCCGGCTGGAGTGCAGTGGCGTGATCTGGGCTCACTGCAACCTCTGCCTCCCGGGTTTAAGCAATTCTTGTGCCTCAGCCTCTGGAGTAGCTGGGACTACAGGCATGCACCACCATGCCTGGCTAACATTTATATTTTTAGTAGAGACATGGTTTCACCACGTTGGCCAGGCTGGTCTCAAATTACTGACCTCAGGTGATCTGCCCACCTTGGCTTCCCTAAGTGCTGGGATTACAGGGGTGACCCACCACTCCTGGCCCACCATTTTCTAGCTGCTAGGAATTACAGAGGGCAATTTTGCAAAAATGAGATGATTGGCCAAAAACGTACACATCCCTCACAAAGAATAACAAAATTCCTAACATTATTGAGTGCCTTTTAAAATAATTTTACTTCATATTTATTTACGTATTTATGTATTTATGTATTTATTTATTTTTGAGATGGAGTCTTGCTCTGTTGCCCAGGCTAGAGTGCAGTGGCGCGATATCGGCTCAATGCAACCTGTGCCTCCTGAGTTCAAGCGATTCTCGTGCTTCGGCCTCCAGACTATCTGGGACTACAGGCACCTGCCACCATGCCTGGCTATTTTGTTTTTGTATTTGCAGTAGAGACAGGGTTTCCCCATGTTGGCCAGGCTGGTCTCAACCTCCTGACAAGTGATCCGCCGGCCTCGGCCTCCCAAAGTGCTGGGATTAGAGGGGTGAGTCACCACACCCAGCCATTTTTATTTTTCAACAGTCAAAGGGGAAGAGAAATATCTGAGCTCAGGAAAAATCCATGTCTTGATCCTAGGTGCGGCAATCTCCAGCAATCCTATAGACTGGCCTCCATGATCCAGTGTCCTATGCCAACACGAACCTGCTCTAGGCCATGGAGCCACTTGACTCCCACAAGACCGTGGACAAGAAAGGCTAGGAAAGGGTGGAACAAACATACCACCTCACTCTGCAGGGAGAGATACCTGCAGTGATTAGCTGGAGTTTGGCTGGTCCATAGATTCTGTACACTGACTAGCCATTCTAATCTGGGAATCTTAAAACTGATCAAGGGCAGAGAATGAGCCTTTCTGGGTAGTCCCAGTGTGGGGGTAGGGACACTTCAGCTACTCATTTGACTGATAACCCCTATGGGGACCAAATGGCAGCCTGAATTGCAGATCTAAGCTCCAGGTCACTTCCAGCTCTGTGCTCTCCCAAATCCCTTCCACCTTCACTTAGTGGATCGCAAACATCTGCAGGTGACCTGTCCAAATATGTATTATCAAATACTGAGTCAGTTCCTTTATTGGAGTTGGGAGCAACTTTACTCACAAAAGCAATTAGGTATGCCAACTAAATTTATATCTTGGAGGAGCTCAATGAAAGGAAAAAACAAAAGTCAACTAGGCAAACTCAGCTGTTTCCGAGTTTTATTAATACTGGTTTGGTGTGCATCGATGTGTTCTCAAGTGAGCTCAAAAGTTTGGGAAATTTTTAGCTGGGGTGTGGCTATCATAAAACTGGAGAGATGTTATTACCTTATTCTTTTCTAGAGTAAGAGGAAAAATAATGCCCATTTAATCTTTGTGCTGGCTGACTATGGGCTTGAATGACTCACATAGATTCAGATTTTACATTGAATTCCTCCCACGGCGGGAGTGTGTGTCTCTTCAGCTCTCCACTGGGGCCATCCAAGTCCAGGCAAGTACTAGTTTCTCCCCTCACTCCCCAGTCCAGAGTTTTGTCTTTTTGTTTTTGTTTTGTTTTGACTCAGCCTCTGTTTCTTTTTAAACCTGAGTGGAGAGTTGTTTCAAGTTGAATACGACTGAAACTGTTATTGACTAGTGCAAGTATAAATAACTAGCACCCCATGCCACTGTCACATATTTTTTTTCAGATTAAACGTCTGGAAATTATGAATAACACTTAATGCTGTTCAAAGTACGTTTCCAGGCTATTTAGGGGTACAGTTATATTAGCAAACTAAATGTCTCCAATTACATTTTGCTTTGGAGTCACAATGAGGGAATGTACTTCGAGATTTCTGCTATTTCAAATATTATTTTAACATTATCCCTAAGCAGCTCCCTTAAAAAACAACTTAATGGTGCTATTGTTGTAAACATTGTCACTCATTTCCGTTTTCCTTGGCACTGTAGTTGCTAATTTGAAGTGAAAACAGGAAGGTTAAGAAAGCTTAACCTGGGTTAACAGATAAGCTTAGATATTAACATCATCCACAAAGTGTGGTTTCAGTTTAGGATGCTGGGAGAAGACCCCATAAGAACGCAGCCCTTGCAAAAGATGCTCAAGCCCTTCCTCAGCCCATTTGTTCTGGAGGTGGTCCAGGAGGAAGGCTGTTACAATAGGCTGGAAAGTCATCCAGCCGGTGATAACAGGAGCTGCTGAATACCCGGAAATCTCAGCTCTCTCAAATGCTAAGCGCCAGCACCAACTTTTAGCATCTGTGAAGTAGTTTTGGTGGTCAACCCAGGGTGCCTCACCTGGCGCAAGTGTGTGGGCAGGGACAGGATACCTCGGAGTCCAGTCACAGGCACGTACGTTCTGGAGGCAAGACCAAGAAAAACTTGAAAGGAAGAAGAGCAGGCCCAAATTGACAAACGCAATTCAAGGAGTAGAAATGAAGTCCCCATGCAAGTTCCCAGATTCATTTGGGAGGCCCTAGGCTCATTACCTGACCTGAAATGGGGGGCACAGGAAGGCCACTCAGAGAGCTAGAGCCGGTTGCAAGTTCATTTGCTTGAATCTTCTGTTCTCTAACTTTAAAGCCAGCAGGAAGTTGATTCATCCCCCTCCCCCCCCCCCCCCTCCCAGCTTGAAGAAAGTATGATTAAAATGCTAAAAGCGTGTCTTCCTGAGTTGCTCTGCTGTAGCCCCAGGAGCCTCAGCTGAACCAACTGCTTGCAATTCAGGCTCCACAGACCCAGAAGGAACCCAGAATGAAGTTTCCCCTTTGATGGCAATGAGGCTATTAGTAGGTCAACCAGCTGCATTTAGGGCCTGGCTGGTCAAACACTCAAGGGAACTGTAGCAAAGGAGATAAAATTACACCCAACTCATTGGAGTATGACTTTCAATCTTTAAATAAATAACCCATGCTTTTTGTTTTTTTTTAAGTGAAAGCCAATTCTTGAATTATTTGAATATTGAGGAATGACCTCACACTTCAATGTCACATTTTTTTTTTTACAAAAAACCTTTTATGCGTGCTTTTCAAAACAATGGTGTATAAAAACCTTTGTAATTCTTAAGATTAATTGCATGAAGACAGTTTTTTTATTATGAATTTTCTATTACTACAGGATAAGTCTTTAAATAGTTCTGACTTAGGATTAAACAGAAGGGTCTATGATTGTTTCAGGTGATACAGAGAGTAGCAAACATTTTTATTCTCCCCAGATTCTGGGCAAGTGGAAACAGCTGTAACCAAGAAGTTTAGCAGCTTAAAATTTAATTTTTCCATGTCAGACATCTAGCAGCTGAAAAAAAGGACAAAACTAGCTACTTGGTAACTGCAGCTGGCTGGTAAACTGAGGGCTTGGATTCTAAATATGAACCCAAAGATGAATATTTCATTGCTCCATATGAACAGGGCCCCATAATATTTTTTTTTCTTTTTCTTTTTTTTTTTTTTGAGACGGAGTCTCACTCTGTCGCCCAAGCTGGAGTGCAGTGGCCAGATCTCAGCTCACTGCAAGCTCCGCCTTCCGGGTTTACACCATTCTCCTGCCTCAGCCTCCGGAGTAGCTGGGACTACAAGCGCCCGCCACCTCGCCCGGCTAGTTTTTTGTATTTTTTAGTAGAGGCGGGGTTTCACCGTGTTAGCCAGGATGGTCTTGATCTCCTGACCTTGTGATCCGCCCGTCTCGGCCTCCCAAAGTGCTGGGATTACAGGCTTGAGCCACCACGCCCGGCCGGGCCCCATAATATTAAGAAGAGTTGGGATCTGGATTAAGAGTGAATTAAATTCTTAATCCTTGTGCTTAACGCCTGTAATTCCCAGCACTTTGGGAGGCCAAGGTGGGCAGATTACCTGTGGTCAAGAGTTTGAGACCAGCCTGGTCAACATAGTGAAACCCTGTCTCTACTAAAAACACAAAAATTAGCCAGGTATCGTGGCTGGCACCTGTAATCCCAGCTACTCGGGAGGCTGAGGCCAGAGAACTGCTTGAACCTGGGAGGTAGAGGCTGCAGTGAGCCGAGATCATGCCCCTGCACTCCATCCTGGGGGACAGAGAGAGACTCTGTCTCAAAAAAAAAAAGAAAAAAAGAGTGAATTAAATTCTTAATCCTCTATTTAAGATACTGGGGACTTGAGAGTTTGAGGAAACATCACACCAAGTATTCATGGACATGTTTATGTTTTGAACACAACCAAAAATATTGAGAAATGGTAGGAAATTAGCCGATAGTTTACTTAGGGTCTACTTGGGAGCTACAGGTCTCATGAAGGTGTATGTCAGAACTGGAAGATATATAATCATCCCTGACCTAGTTCAGGGACATTCAGGAACTAGAGGCCAACAAGGGGGGATAGGAACCCATTCCTAGTATGCAGAAAGAAAGGACCTTGTGAGGTCGCCCTGCCTGAATTAGCAGTACTTCATTTAAATTCTTCAAATACCCCGGCAGCAGCAATAGTTCTTTCAGAGCACATGTCTCTCCTCCCCTCACCTTGTACTGCCAGCGATTCAATAAAAAATATAAACCTGCATGAAAAGCAGCCTTTTGGGTAGATACAAAGATTTTTAATAAAAGGATATAAAAAATTGCTTATGAGTACAGAGGTTGGGCTGGTAGTACTCTCCGTAAAAGTTTGTTGGGAAATGGGATCTGACCTGGCAACATTTAGCACTTGGTTAAGTCACTGACAAAATCATCCTGAGTTACTGCCAAGTTTGTTTCCGGGTCTTTAAAGCAACCCAAGTGAAGAGCTCAACACGATGCACAAAGAAACAATGCCATAGATTTTTTTTTTTTTTTTACTTTTTATTTTGAAATAATTATATAGGCCGTGTGTGGTGGCTGATGCCTTTAATTCTAGCACTTAGGGAAGCCAAGGTGGGAGGGTTGCTTGAGCCCAGGAATTCAAGACCAGCCTAGGCAACGTAAGGGCATCCCGTCTCTACAAAAAATAAAACATTAGCTGGGTGTGCCAAGAGTCTTAGCTACTCAGGAGGCTGAGGTGGGAGGATCACTTGAACCCAGGAGTTTGAGGTTGCAGTGAGCTATGATCACGGCACTGCAGAAATAATATACTCACAGGAAGTTGCAAAAACAGCACAAGAGGTCCAGTGTACCCTTCACATAGCTTCCCCCAAAGGAACACCTTATATGTAGATCAATATCAACACCAGGAAATTGACACTGGTGACATCTAAGAACAGACCTTTTTCAATTTTCAGCAGCTTTTCCGTGTACTCATTTTGTGTGTATGTGTGTGTATAGATCTGTGTAATTGTATTATATATAGATTTGTGTAAATGTGCTACCCTCATTATCATTACATACCCTACCCTATCCCACCCCTTTCACTGGCAAACACTAATCTGTTCTTCATCTCTATAATTGTGTTATTTCAATAATGTTATATAGATGGAATTATATAATATTTAACCTTTTGAGATTGGCATTTTTCACTCAGTTGTAATCCTCTGGAGATTCATCCAGGTTGTCTTGTTTAATAATAGTTTGTTCTTTTTCATTGCTGAGTAATATTCCATGGTATGGTTGTACCAGTTTGTTTAACCCTTCACTCATTGAAGGGCATTTGGATTGTTTATTACAAATAAAACTACTATGAATATTTGTGTATGGGTTTTTGTGTGGACATAAATTTTCATTTCTTTAGGGTGATTGTCCAGAAATGCAATTGCTGGATCGTGTGGAAGTGTGTGTTTAGTTTTATGAGAAACTACCAAACTGTTGCCCAGAGCAGCTGTACCCTTCTACATTCCCACCAACAATGTCTGAAAGATCACATTTTTCTGCATCCTCACAGTATTTGGTATTGTCATTATATTTCATTTTATTTTTATTTTATTTTTTTGAGATGGAATCTCACTCTGTCGCCCAGGTTGGAGTACAGTGGTGCAATCTCAGCTCACTGCAACCTCCACCTCCTGGGTTCAAGTGATTCTCCTGCCTCAGCCTCCAGAATAGCTGGGATTACAGGGGTGCGTCACCACACCCAGCTAGTTTTTGTATTTTTAGTAGAAACGAGGTTTCACCATGTTGGCCAGGCTGGTCTGGAACTCCTAACCTCAAGTAATCTGCCCGCCTCAGCCTCCCAAAGTGCTGAGATTACAGGTGTGAGCCACTGCGCCTGGCCAAGATTTCTGTTTTTAAAAAATATATCTTTTTACTTTGATTTTACTTTAAGTTCTGGGATACATGTGCAGAACATGCAGGTTTGTTACATAGGTATACATATGCCATGATGGTTCGTTGCACCTATCAACCCATCATCTAGGTTTTAAACCCCTCATGCATTAGGTATTTGTCCTAATGCTCTCCCCCCCCCTCCCCCCCCCCCCCGCCCCTCAACAGGCCCCGGTGTGTGATGTTCCCCTCCCTATGTCCATCTGTTCTCATTGTTCAGCCCCAACTTATGAGAACATGTGCTGTTTAGTTTTCTGTTCCTGTGTTAGTTTGCTGAGAATGATGGTTTCCTGCTTCATCCATGTCCCTGCAAAGGACATGAACAAGATTTATTTTTCAAGAGTTTTTTAACGATTCAATTTTTTAGTAGTTATAGGACTTTTCAAATGACCTGTTTCATATTGGGTGAGTTATAGTAGTTTGCTTTTTGAGGAATTGGTCCATTTCATCTAAATTGTCAAATTAATGGACGTTGTTTTAAGTAATTTTTTTTTCTTGCCTTTTAATGTCTGTGGGGTCTGTAGCGAGAACCTCTGTTTCATTGTTGATACTGGTAATGTTTGTCTTCTCTTTTTCTATTGTCAGTCTTGATAGAAGTTTTTTGTTTGTTTGTTTTGTTTGTTTGTTTTGTTTTGAGACGGGGTCTCACTCCTGTTGCCCAGGCTGGAGTGCAGTGATGCAATCTCAGTTCACCCGCCTTCCGGGTTCGAGCAATTCTCCTGCCTCAGCCTCCCGAGTAGTTGGGACTACAAGTGCTCGTCACCATACCCAGCTACTTTTTGTATTTTTTGTAGAGACAGGGTTTTGCCATGTTGACCAGGCTGGTCTCGAACTCCTGGCCTCAAGTGATCTACCTGCCTTGGCTTTCCAAAGTGCTGGGATTACAGGCATGAGCCACCATACCTGGCTGATAGAGGTTTTTTGATCTTTTCAACGTACCGGCTTTTTGTTTCATTGTATTTTCTTGATTGTTTTTGTTTTCAGTTTTACTGATTTCTCCTTTTATCTTAATTATTTCCTTACTTCTGCTTGTTTTGGGTTTTTTAAAAAATCATCCAGTTTCTTGAGGTAAGTACGTAGATTATTGGTTTGAGATCTTTCTTTCTTTCTCATGTATCTAGTGTTACGCATTTTTCTCTTAGCTTTACAAATTTTGATGTTGCATTTTCATTCAATATAGTTTTATTTTCAATGAATTATGTTTAACTATGTTCTTTAATGTTAAAATTTCTGGATAATTTCCTGCTATCGTTCTGTTATTGACTTCTAGTTTGATTACACTATGGTTATTTAATTTATTATTATTATTTCAATTTTTAAAACATTTGTTCAGATTTGTTTTGTGGACCAGGATAGGTTCATGTTGTGAATGTTCCATGTATGCCTAAAAAGAATGCGTATTCTACTGTTAATAGGTGGAATGTTCTATAAATGTCAGTTGAATTCTATTGGTTGATGTTACTGTTCAGTCTTTCTGTATCCTTACTGACTTTCTGTCTAGTGAGTCTATCATTTGTTGAAAGAATGGTGTTGAAGTTTTCAACTATAAATGTAGACTTGTCCATTTCTTCTTTCTGTTCTTTCAGTTTTTGCTTCAGGAAATCTGAAGCTCTGCTATTTGCTCTGTACATATTTAGGATTGCTATGTCTTGTTTGTGGATTGACTCTTTAAACCTTATGTAACATTCTTCTTTGTCTTTGGTAATTTTCTTTGCTCTGAAGTCTATTTTATCTAATATTAATGTAGCTACTCTTCCTTTCTTTTGATTGTTTGTATGGTGTATTCTTTTCAGCCTTTTACTTTCAACCTACCTCATTGCATTGGAAATTAATGGTAATGTTTTTAAATCCATGTTGCCAATCTCTTTTAGTTTATATATTTAAACCATTTATATTTAATCTAATTATTGATATTTTGGGACTTCAATTTGATTTCTGTTTGTTCCCTCTGTTTTTATTCCTTTGTTTTTCTTTTCCTATCTTCCTTTGAGTTACTTGAGCATTTTTTAGAATTTCATTTTATCTGTGGTGTTTTTGAGTGTATCTCTTTGTATGTTTATTTTAGCGGTTTCTTTGAATTATACGTAACTTATCACAATCTACTGGTGTCAACATCTTACTACCTCCATTGAAATGTAGAAAACTAATCTCCATTTAGGTTCCTTTATCCTGCCCCTTAAATAGTCTCTTAAAAATTTTCTCTACATATATTGAGAACCACATCATACAATGTTACTTTGTCTCAACCATCAAAAATAATTTTAAACACTCAAGAGAATAGTCTATTAAATTTACTCATATTTTACCTTTTCCATTGTTCTTTCTTCACGTGTGATATTTCAAGCCTCCTTTTATCGTTTCCTTTCTCTGGGGAAGAACTTTAGCAATTCTTTTATAAAAGTTCTATTGACAAAAATTATCTTAGTTTTCTTTCAAGTGAAAATGTCTTTATTTCACCTTCATTCCTGAAGGATATTATCATGGGATATAGAAATCTGGATCGAGGCCGGGCACTGTGGCTCACGCCTGTAATGCCAGCACTTTGGGAGGCCAAGGCAGGTGGATCACTTGAGGTCTGGAGTTCAAGACCAGTAGAGGGTGAAACCCCATCTCTACTAAAAATACAAAAATTAGCTGGGTGTGGTGGCGGGTGCCTGTAATCCAGTTACTCGGGAGACCAAGGAATGAGAATTGTTTGAACCCAGTAGGTGGAGGTTGCAGTGAGCCGAGATCACGCCACTGCACTCCAGCCTGGGCGACAATGAGACTCTGTTCAAAAAAAAAGGAAAAAGAAAAATCTGGATTGGCAGATATTTTCTTTCAGCACTTGAAAACTGTCGTGTCACTTCCTTCTGACCCCCATGCTTTCAGATACAAAATCCGTTGGCATTCATATTGTTGTTCCCATAATTAATGTGTCATTTCTCTTTAGTTGCCTTCAGGATTTTTTTCCTTGTTTTTGCTTTTCTGAGGTTTGAGTATGCCATGGCTTGGTGTAGATTTCTTTGAGTTTTTCTTCTTTGGGGTTTACTCAAGTTCTTAAATCTGTAAATTTATGTGTTCTGCCAATTTGGGAAATTTTCAGCCATATTTCAAGTAGTTTTTCAGTCTCTTTTTCTGGAACTTTGATGACATGCATGATAGATCATTTATTATGGTTCCACAGGCCCCTGAGGCTCTGTTTATCTTTTTTTAACTCTATTTTCTGTTGTTCAGATTGGATAATTTCTATTGTTCTATTTTTCTTATTGTTCTATTTCACTAAGTCCTTAGTCTATCATCTCTATTCTGCTATTGAGTCCATCCAGTGAGTTTTTCAAATTTTCATGATTGTATTTTACAGTTCTACAATTTCCATTTGGTAGCTTTTTAAAAAATTGTATTTCTTCGCTGAGAATTTCAATGTTTTCATTTGTTTCAAGTGTGTTTGTAATGGCTAATTGAGGATGTTTATGATTGCCACTCAAAATCTGTTTCAGATAATTTCAACATCTGTGTCATCTCAGCGTTGGTATGCATTAGTTGTCTTCTCTCATTCAAGCTGACATTTCCCTGGTTCTTGGTTTGACAAGTGCTCTTTTTATTGTCCTGGACACTGGAAGAATTATCTTATGAATCTCAGGCCTCCACTGACACCACACTGGTGGAGAAAGGGGCACATCACCTGGTTACTGCCAGGTCACGGTGGCAGTCCAGAGATCCTGGCTTCCCACTAGGGCTTTGCTCACAGGAGAGGGGATTTTTTTTTTTTTTTTTTTTTTTTTTTTTTTTTTGCTTGGTTTCTGTCTTTTTAGAGTGAATCTTTCCCTATCCTTTGGCTAGAGGTAACAGGCTTTTTTCAGGGCCTTTTTGTGTGTGTCTCTCACAATTGGCATTACTGGCTTGCTGGCTTCTTTAACACACAACATTCAGGATATAGAGGCGGCAAAAAGGAAACTCAGGGTCACGGTATTCCTCAGTTGCCAAGGTTCCCAGTCAGTCGGCCTTCTTCTCTGCACCCTTCAGACTCTTATCTTTGTTTTATACATAATATTTGGAGTTTTGAGTTATACACTTTGTGGGAGGAATAAGGAGAAGTGCATGATTCCATCTTGTCAACTAGAAGTCAGCCCATCTGGCCAGGTGCAGTGGCTCACATCTGTAATCCTAGCACTTTGGGAGGCTGAGGCAGGCAGATCACCTGGGGTCAGGAGTTCGATACCAGCCTGGCCAACATGGTGAAACCCCGTCTCTACTAAAAATACAAAACTTAGCTGGGCATGGTGGTGCATGCCTGTAATCCCAGCTATTCGGGACGCTGAGGCATGAGAATCGCTTGAACCCGGGAGGTGGAGATTGCAGTGAGCCAAGATCACACCACTGCACTCCAGCCTGGGTAGCAGAGCTAGACTCTGTCTTTAAAAAAAAAAAAAAGTTGGCCCATCTGGAAGTTGGTTTTTATTAAAGACTGAAATTTGACATGGTGGCTCTTTCTTTATGTAAGTAACCTGTTGTGGAGGCTAAAGTAACTCCATCTTGGATGCTAATCCACCATGTTGACTTGTGATTAACCTTGGTTCCAGGAATGCCTCTGAGATTTCCAGTTCATCTATTGTTCCTTGTGTAAGAGCACATCCTTACCATAAATTCTGCTCTTAGATCAAACTGCTACTCATTTCCTCTGAAGCACGTGTACCTTTTCCTTTGGTATATAATCCCTGGGTCTGGGGGTGGGGGCTAATGGCATGGAGATCTACCTGCCTTGTAGCTGCTCAAGACCATACTTCTGTCCATAAATTTTCCGATAAAATCACCCTGTGATAACAAGCTGGACTTCTCTGCCTCCTTCTTTGGTTTCTCAGCCCCTTCTGAGTTTGGGGGTCACTTTGCATATATAGCCCTTTAATGAAACGTGTACTAGCAAAATACTAAAGATTTATAGAAAGGGGCGGGGCACAGTGGCTCATGCCAGTAATCTCAGCACTTTGGGAGGCCAAGGCAGGTGGATCACTTGAGGTCAGGAGTTCGAGACCAGCCTTGCCAACATGGTGAAACCCTGTCTCTACTAAAAATACAAAAAATTAGCCAGGTGTGGCGGTGCACGCCTGTAGTCGTAGCTACTCAGGAGGCTAAGGCAGGAGAATTGCTTGAACTCAGGAGGTGGAGGTTGCAGTGAGCTTAGATCATGCCGCTTGTACTCTAGCCTGGGCAAGAGTGAGACTCCGTCTCAAAAAAAAAAAAAAAAAAAAAAAAAAAAAAAAAAAAAAAAAAAAAA
>NC_045445.1:101472128-101531177 GCF_002776525.5 Piliocolobus tephrosceles | reverse complement strand
GGCCTCAAAGCATTTATGAAATTAGCTTTTCCTTAATGCTTAGTGTGAATCTTTATTGCACATTTTAAATCATCTTGAAACTGCCTTTCCCAAACTTTGCATTAGTAGTTCTATTAAGCTGATGGACAGTTTCATTCACTCCATTAGAAAATGTCAAATTTGGTACACATCCAGGATCAGAGGAAGGATCACAGGAGAGCAAGAAACTGGTGACAGGACTAGTACAGACACACTGGAGTCAGCCCACTTTCCACTGCTCACATAGAGTGACACAAGCAATGTGTTTAAATGAAAGAAGAAAAAGTTCAGGTGCCACAGAGGTAGAAAGCTGGACTCACTGCCTGTCTACAGCCTCAGTTGTATAGAATTGTCAGTTGCTGTTGGCATTTTGCACATATGAACTGGTACATGAGTGAAGAATGGATGGGTACATGGTTGGTGCCTAAAGGTATGGCTTCAATCCCAATTCCTCCCACACGCTACCCAGAAGGTCCCAGAAAGGCCTGTTCTCCTCAGCAGGCGCTCCACAGCAGCAGCTACAGAAAGCACATCCATGCTAACAGAGGCGCCCTCAGAGTTTTCCCATCTTCACCCTCACCCAGTGACCTCTTGGGTCATTTTCTCCTGGTCTGTCTTCACAAACCAGAAATGATTGATACTGATTCGGTATGGGTTTGGAAGATTATAGGTTTCTGATGTAAAAGGACTTATGTTGTCAGGGTCCAACAGACTTTCTTTCTGGGAATTTCTGTGTTCTGAAGTTCAGACATCCTTTGTTCCTTCCCTTCCAGGTCAGTCACCATGAACCGGGGCACTCGGCATGCTGCCTCAGCACTGGAGAAGCAGCGCTGTGGAGGCAATCTGTCACGCTGTCAGAGTCTGGGAGTTGACTTGCTACCAACTGCTGTGCAATTCTGCTGAGCAGGAATATCATGAGCTGTTCAATAATGACGGATGCATTGGTTGAGATGAAGTTTCCAGTAAGGAAGTGACAGTGCAATGTGGATATTTATGGCCATAAAATAGGAAGAGCTTAAGTTCCCAGGCTGAACCTGCCACTGCTGGAGCCATTTCATTTCAACAAGGCGTCCTCACAACAAAGAAGAGATGTGATTTGGTACCATGTCACATCAGCAGGTGTCTGGACAAAAACATCAATGTGAATAAGGGCCAACTGCAGTCCTGTCTATCTTGATTAAATTACTTAATATTAAATAATAGGTCTGGGCAGTATTGTTTTTAACCTGACTCATCCGGCTGTCCTTCAAATAGCTCTGTCTACCCAGAACTGACTTTTAAAAAGTAATTTTTTCTCCCTGGGCTGGGAGAACCCTAATGAACTGAAACACATTTTTACTTTTAAATTTTTCTATCTGGTGTTTTTGTAATTCTACTATTAAATGACTCTGGAGTCATGTTAATGACAGGATTTGTTTTGTTTGGATGCAGTTCAATTGCATGGTTTGGGTAAAAGCTAGTCTACATACAGAGGAATATGAAGACTGTGGAAGAAACTGTATATTGGGTTTAAGAATTTCAGCAATTATCCAGTACGAACCTAAGCATTAAACTGCAATGTCAAATCCACTTACTTCAGTCTTACTAGTTGATGTTGCCAACAGTTGGTAATGCCTTTTTCAGGATTCTACATTCAAAGCCTGTTAAAGATGGTTACAGGCAAGGAGGAGTCACAGGCAGAGGCTAGATTTAAAGTATATCTTTTAACCCTAATGCACATTTTAGAAAGTCTCAAAAATCTGTTGCTGTGATTTTTACATCCTTTTTTTTTTTTGAGACAGAGTCTTGCTGTGTCGCCCAGGCTGGAGTGCAGTGGCGCAATCTTGGCTCACTGCAACCTCCACTTCCCGGGTTCAAGTGATTCTCCTGCCTCAGCCTCCCGAGTAGCTGGGACAACAGGTGCATGCCACCATGCCTGGCTAACTTTTGTATTTTTAGTAGAGATGGGCTTTCACCGTGTTGGCCAGGCTGGTCCTGAACTCTTGACCTCAGGTTATCCGCCCACCTTGGCCTCCCAAAGTGCTGGGATTACAGGTGTGAGCCACTGTGCCCAGCCCTATTTTAAAACTGAATTTCTTCAAGCATCTAAATCACAGGCTGGCAGAAACTTCTGTTAAGGCCCAGATAGTAAACAGTTTAGTTTTTATGGGCCATATGATCTCTGTTGCAGCTCCTCAGCTTTGTCATTGTAGCAGGAAAGCAGCCACAGACAGTAAGCAAATCAATGAGCCTAGTCATGCCAATAAAACTTTATTTACAAAAAAAGGCAGTGGGCTGGACTTGGTTCAGGGGCCAGCTGTAGTTTGCCAACCCCAGGCCTAAAGAAAGCTGGAGAGGAATAGTTACACCCAGAAAAGAACCTCTCAGTGAGGGAAACAGACTAAGAATAGTATCGCACTACAGCCTTCTACCAACAGATGATACTTTAAAATACAAAACAAAATTAGCTCAGCCAGTTAGTTGTTTTATTTTGAGTTTTGTTTAAAAAAAAAAAAAAAAAAAAAAGCTTTGAGAAAATGTGTTAAATATCAGTAAAGGGCAGGAACACACATGGCTAGCTTTACAATAACAATCTAAACATACACAAAGGCAAACATTGAGTAAAATGCTAGGGAAAGACAGCACTTTGGGGGCCTACTGCAGTTTTCCTTATTGCACATAAAGGTTGTGGATAACTCCAAGTCTTTAATTGTTCACAGTTATACTTTAATGTCATTTTATATAACATTTATTTATATAACATAATATAATGTTAATTTTATAAAACCACCACCAGTTTGCTACTGTTCAATGGAAATAGAAGGCAAAATTCTCCCCAATTACAGTATGTAAGCGCTCTATAAAAAGTTCCCTAGGTCACATCATTCCATGTTAAATGCGTCCTATTCTATTTTAAAAGTTGCTTTTCAGCTATTAAATGAATCTTGATGGCCTTCTCATGTAACCATTTTCATGGACATAGTACAACTTCACAAGTAAAAAGTACCAGATGTATTTTATGTGAAAAACAAAAGGACAACTTAGGAGGAGCTGGCCCTACTATGAAGTCACACTTTGAACGATCAATTTCAGTGGTAAATTCCCAATCCGTAGACTTAACACCCACACAACTGAAAACCATCCCTCTGCTTCTCCAAAGCCCACAGTTGGCATAATCACAACACAAGTCAGCCCCCAAATGTCCGTGTAGTTAAGTCATCCAATAACACCTGAATTGTAGCCTCTTTCAAGTGCTTGAGACAGCAGATGTTGAGGTTTCCGTGCTGTTTACAAGTCCTTTTCTATCTGAGTTCCTCCAACATATACAGGCCCAGACAATTTTCCACTGGCCAATAGCTGACCGTGACATTTGGTGATTCTGTTAAGCCTTTTGAAAGGTGGTCATCAGAAGGAGAAGGTGACTTCTGCTGTGTGTTCTTATGTCTGCTTTGGACCTTTTCAAAGGGCAGCACAGCAGACAGCCCTTCCTTTTCATCTTCTCCAAGGCTCAGGTAGCAGAAAACCGGCTGCCTGTGTGTTCCATATGGGCCATGACTATAGTATACCCTGCTTACAAAAATAAGACTAACATCAAAAACTTTGGTTTTGCTCTTTACAATTTTTGCTAGCACTGGGTGACAAGGTGTGTTTAATTTTTTAAAAATGTCTATGAAAATTGAAACTGGAAAAAATTGTTTAGGTCTTGTTTCGAAAGGACTGTTGATGAGTCTACTTGCTTTTCCTAGTTAAGCCACTAGCATTGGTTTCTACGGTATTTCTCTCTATGTTGTTTTCAGGTTTTAGAAACAGGGACGATCTTTTCAGGTATCAAAGTGGTAAAAGCAGTATTCAGATGGGTTGTTTCTAAACTACAACTCTTGGCCACTAGATTCCTTCGACTTCACTGTATCAGAATGTAGCAGCCGACACTGGCAAGCCAGAGTGTCAGTTAAAGAACAACAGAAGAGATCAGAACTCAATGATACCAGTCTAATATATACGAAAGACTTTTTCCTGAACTAATTAATCTATAGAATCAACATCAAAAGGCAGACAAGAAACTTGTCAAGTTCCCCACTTTTGAAGTGGAATAAGAAGTCATACACTTGTGAGATCAGTAGGCTGACTTCCTAGCAGCCCTCATTGCAGATAATCTTTCACAACAGATGGTAAAATCAGCTTTCTGATACACTCTTAGAACTCACGACGGGTACATGGTAGGTTTCCAAGTGGGTGATTTTCACCTCTGATGAGATGCTCTAACACCCTGCCACTGTTTTTCCCCCTAAGTACATCAGTGGTGTTTCTACATTTGGAAATCACTTGTTCGCATTAAACATCTGGTATGATTACATTAACTTCCACTGCAGACGAGGACAGGGAGAGATAGAATGACGGGATGACGTGAAACAGACCAACAGACCTCTATTTTGGAACTGTTAGTTCTTTGTCCTAGACTGAATCGTTCATGGATAGCTGAGATACCCTTTTGCATGTTTTCTAAAGAGATTCCATTTGTCAGCCAAACCACAGAGGACGTTTTCGGGTCTAGAGAACACAGCCTGAAGAGCTCCTTGCTGTTTGCTTGATGAAACATTTGATGTCACAGTGTGATTTCTGCCTTCCAGGCATCAATGCTTATTTGTCTCATCACCCAAGAACCACCCTGGATGCTCGGATCCATATGCCCTTCCTGTGCTTGTTTCCTAGGAAGCAATGTGGCCTTATTTAAATTCCAAATTTTCTTCTCTAGGAGAGAAAGTTTAGGTTTCTGGTAGTTCTCAAAAAGCGTACTAAAAGGAATAGCAGCTTTCATCTTCTCTCTGTCAGGGCTACACAAAAGTGTGCATCTCCTTAATTACCTGCTACAGAAACTACCACCATCACCATGCGATAGCAAAGGACCACAACCTTCTACTTTGCTCCAGCAGTAAATGGGCCCACCCTTATTCTGAGGAATCCAATGTGGACTCAGGCATGAGGACAGGTGAAGGGAAAGAAAATCTGACTCCAGAGGGGACTATTCATTTAATTCCAGGTGAAATTAAAAAAAAAAAAAAAAGAACAGCTTCCCAGAAACCTTCATGCTTGATTAGTCAGCAGCTCAGTTAATACCTTCCCTTTATTCCCCACAAGTGGAAATCAAGGTGACAGGATTTTAATTCTCTCCATACATACTCCAAGTCACCCTTCTCTCTCCTTGAAGGCTCCAAGGTTTTTGTGATCTTTTCAGCTGTGCTTTATGGAGTATGTTCTTGAGTTCTGCAAAGATTAGCATCAAATTCTCTCAGAGCTGCCCAGCCTGTATTATTGATCAATACTCAGTTCGTTTCACATGACTAACAATTAAAAAAAAAAAAAAAAACCTTCATCTGCTAGACCATTCTTTAAAATCAGATTCCAAATAGGGTCTGCTGCGAGCCCTAGACTAAAGGCTCTTGTCAATCCTGGCTGCACATCAAGGACACCCCACTCCTGAGGTTCCAAATGAAGCATGGATTCCAGGTCCCACCTGAAGCTACTGAATCCAAATCTCTGAGGGGAGGGCCCTTGCACTGATTTAAAAACAAAAACTGGCCAGATGATCCTAATTTACAGCCAGGGTTGAGAACCTCTGCTCTAGAACATCGGACTCTGCTGAACTGTCATCCCCGCCAACCCAGAACAAATACGTGCATAAGATGACTTGGGTTTACTCTCTTGGAAGAACTTTGTTTAGTTGGATGTACCATTACTTAGCAGTTTCAATCTGATCTTATGCCAGACTGGCAGCAGATAGTTGGCCTCGTGTTGAATGATGCCTGGGCTTTGTGGCACTCTACTTTTCTCCACACGGCATAGGCAAAATGCTTCTAGATGTGGAACCACTTGATGAATGGATTCACATTCCCAGGACCCCTGGTAAGGTCAGGGTTATTCTCCACAAACTACAAACAAAAATTAGGACCAAAGTGCCTTACTTTGATTCACCAAATATTTGTAATCAAATAAGGACTTAGAACACTGGAAAGCAGTTCTGATTCCAAATGGCTGACAGCTCGGGGTTAGTAACAAAGGCAAGAAAGGGAGACCAGCCTGCATTTCCAGCTTCCTAACATACAAAGAAAGCCCGGGGTAGGGTTACTAGGCAAACGCTGCATCTAGGTTCTGGGCCCTCTCTTCCCCGGGTAGGCCTTCTGGGTGGGCCTCCTGCCCTACACAAACCATCCCTAACCCACCTTGTTTACATTTAAACTACACTGTTGTAGACAGCAATTCAGGGAAGAGGACAAGCCATAATTAGGATTTCCTCCCTGTTTCCCTTGTCATCTCCCCACAGGAAAACCCTGATGGGAAGCTCGCCCCTCTAGTTTTGGTCTTGGCAAATCTACATTTCCTTGTATGTGAGTAGATCAGAATCAAATGTTTGCAATGAAGACTACAAGACCCTTTGGGGATAAACACAACACTCTATGAATTGAACGAAGACTAGGAAGGGAAACTGGGTGGTTATTTTTCTTCCCTAAGAGAGTCATTTCTTGTAATCTTGTAAAAGCTTTCTAAAACAAAAACAAAAACAAAACAAAACAAAATAATGGCTGGGGGCGGTGGCTCATACCTGTAATCCCAGCACTTTGGGAGGCCAAGGCGGGTGGATCACGAGGTCAGGAGATCAAGACCATCCTGGCCAACATGGTGAAACCCCATCTCTACTAAAAAATACAAAAAATTAGCTGGGTGTGGTGGTGGGCACCTGTAATCCCAGCTACTCGGGAGGCTGAAGTAGGAGAATCGCTTAAACCCGGGAGGTGGAGATTGCAGTAAGCCGAGATCACGGCACTGCACTCCAGCCTGGGGGATAGAGCAAGACTCCAACTCAAAAACAAAACAAAACAAAACAAACACACACACACACACACACACACACAAACAACATAACAACAAGGCCTTGAGGTGAACAAAGAACCTTCGCCAGGGTGTGTCTGTTAGCGTTTTCCCTCCAAAATTAAGTAAGCAATATAAGATAAGCAAAGCTTTATAAAGACCCAGCCAAAGAGCCAAGCAGCCTATCTCTCCATCTCTGCAAAACAAAAACAAAAATGAAAACAAAACAAGCCTTGCCTTTTAGATTTATATAGCATGACTGGTCATTACTGAGATAACTCTGCTAAATAAAAAATCCTGTGCTGGTTCTGGACTCCAGCACATAGATAATACAGGCCTCTGCCGGGCCTGGTAGCTGCTGTCTGCAACCTCACCCCAGGATATAAGAACTTCCCTTCCAGGGGCTAAGAAAGCTCTTTCTCTGGCTGTGGGGTGGGGTGTAGGTCTTATTCTGAAGTCCTTCACTAGACTAGTTAACCCTGAGGCCTCATGGGTTTGAGTAGGTTGTTTAGCATTTTTCAAACTTCCAAAAGCCATGGATGACCATACAATCAAAATGGACTTTATTGTAGATAAAAAGGAAAGAGGAGAATAAAAATCATTCAACTGTATTTTTTTTTTTTGAGACAAGGTCTCATTCTGTTGCCCAGACTGGATTGCAGTGGCATGATCTCAGCTCACTGCAACCTCTGCCTCTTAGGCTCAAGCGATCCTCCCGCCTCAGCCTCCCAAGTAGCTGGAACTACAGGCATGTGCCACCATGCCTGGCTCATTTTTTTATTTCTGTAGAAACAGGGTTTTGCCACGTTGCCCAGTCTAGTCTTGAACTCCTGAGCTCAAGTGATCCTCCTGCCTGAGCCTCCCAAAGTGGTTGTGGCCATAAGCCACTGTGCCCGGTCTCAATTTTATTTTATTTTATTGAACCATATGAAATTCCCACTACTGTTTTTACAAAATGGTCAAATATCAGCAAATTCATATGGCTCAACCTAATTAAATAAGTATTTTCCTGATTTGCACAAATTATCAATTCAAACACAAAGTTGTGAAGCAATATCTTATTTAAAAATTGAGCATTAAACATGCAAATTGAGAAGATTAAATGGCTGATTCCACTATGGGTGGACTAGACTGGGACACTGTTTTGCCTGCCATCATAAGAAAAACTGGCCAGTATGGTGAAACTCCGTCTCTACTAAAAATACAAAAAATTAGCCAGGTGTGGTGGCGGGCACCTGTAGTCCCAGCTACTCAGGAGGCTGAGGCAGGAGAATCGCTTGAACCTGGGAGGCGGAGGTTGCAGTGAGCCGAGATCGTGCCACTGCACTCCAGCCTGGGTGACACAGCGAGACTCCATCTCAAAAAAAAAAAGAAAGAAAGAAAGAAAAAGGAAAAAAAGAAAAATGCCCACATTATTGAAAGCATTTTTTAGAAATTGGGTTGCCAGAAATAAGCTAGCACTGAAGCACAGAGACATGGGGAGAAACTCAAACTTTTCCTGAGAGGTCTTTCTGTATTTCAGCACTACAGGTGTAGGCAGACAGAACAGCTCATCCAGAAAGAACCCAAACTGAAAACCTAACTTTCAAATCACACCCACATGTTAAGCTGGTGCAGCAGCCTCCCCAGATACAAGGAAAATGACCCTTCTCTGCATGGCACTCAGTGGCGTAAAGACACTCGGATTCTTAAGCTCATAGAAGACAGAACTTTCTAGTGAGCTGAAAATACTTAATGTTCCATTGTCTGCCCTCTGATTCCTCAGGTGGCCACTGAAATCTCATGCGTTCATCAGCTCAAAGTTTGGAATTCTACCCAGTCTTGAGACTACTGTGTTGTATTTCTTTGCAGTTAATTTTTTTGCATTGGGATTTCTTTCCCTCTGAATTCTAGCCTGGTGCCTTGTAGGTTTCTTGCTGCCTTCTCTTCCCCAGATTATGGCATCCTACAAAATGTGGTGTTACTTCTAAACTCACAGTACATACTTCAGTCCTAGTGATTATTTCCCTAGGCTGTCAGCTCATATGGCAGCCCTCAAAAGTTGAATGCTGGCTGGGTGCAGTGGCTCACACCTGTAATCCCAGCACTTTGGGAGGCCAAGGCAGGTGGATCACAAGGTCAGGAGTTTGAGACCAGCCTGGCCAACATGGTGAAACCTTGTCTCTACCAAAAGTACAAACAATTAGCTGGGCATGGTGGTGGGCGCCTGTAATCCCAGCTACTCAGGAGGCTGAGAAAGGAGAATCACTTCAATCCATGAGGCAGAGGTTGCAGTGAGCCGAGACCACGCCACTGCACTCCAGCCTGGGCGACAAGAGCAAAACTCCATCTCAAAAAAAAAAAAAAAAAGTTGAATGCTTTTTGCAGTGATACCATCATCAGTTTCGAAATACCTCCTTTCCTCGGATTCATTAAAAAATAAGAGTATAACACTATTTGCCTTTGGTTTTAAACATTTCATAACTACTTCTTTATGGATATCACCAGAGAAGGAACTATAATTCGTTGTTCCATGTTGAAATGTTCATGGACGTATTTTCAAATCTTCAGTCTAGAAAAAACACAGGCAGCATAAAGTCAGGAATACTGATATGAGGTTGCAGTCAAGCAGCCTTCGTTGCCAGAGCCTCCACTCAAATTGCTTTTTCATGTTTTCTGTCCCATTTAACACCAGTTTCCCATAATCCTTGGAGTTCTGATCTCAATTGCCTTCCTTCTCTTTAACTTGATATTTCTATGGTCAGCTTGACTTGCACTGCTGTGTACTGAGATGCAGCCTCTCATGGGAGGAATCCCCCTGCCCAGCACCTGCCTCACCTTGTTCAGATACTGCAGGTGAATGAATTAGGAGACCATTAAAGCATGCTATTTTTTTTGTTTAACTCTGAAACAGTGCACTATGTGAAAAAAACTGGGAATAGGTCTATGTTTGTCTGAATTTAGAGACACTTTTGCCTCACCATCTGCATCGTGAATTAAATTGTAAATGTTACGATAGCTTCAGACCCCAATAAAATAGAAGAGTTAGTTCAATCTAGTCACTGCCCCACCTCAAACAACACTAGGCCGTCCTCACCCCATCGGGAGCCTACCCCATCGTGTCAGGGTTTGGGGGAAAAGTCAAGCATTATCTTCCAGAGGAAACACTAGGCGGGTGCCCCGGCTCGACATCTTCTGGTCTCCCATTCCCAGGTCTCGCTCCAGCACTTCCTCCGAGCTGCTCTTCGTTCTCCGGCTGCCCTCCAGACTCGTGGAGGCGGTGTGCGAACTTGAGGAGCCATTTGCAGTCACTGTGCTGTCCCCGTACGTCAATGTCAGGTCGCCTTCGGTCAGGATGAAATCGGAGTCTTCCTCTCTCAGTGGCTCTTGGTTCTGCAAAGTGCAACCAACAACAACAACAACAAAAATGAGAGACTGGTATCTTCCAGGTTTGGCACCAACCCTAACCCCAATCCCAACTCCTCATCTGAAAACTGGGGATTATGAAACTTGCCTGCCTTGAGCCTCTAGCGTGGTAACTGGACGTAAACTGTAGAGGGCTTGGCACAGTTGCCAGGACTAGGACTTAGAATACAAGAAAACAGTTCCTGATTTCAGTGTCTGACGGCTTGGGGTTAGTGAAAAGAGGAAGAAAGGGAGACTAGCCTGGATTTCCAGCTTCTCAACACACAAAGAAAGGCCAGAGTAGGGTAATTGGGCCAACGTTGCAAACAGGTTTTAGGTACTGTCTTCTCTGGGTAGGCATTCTGGACGGGCCTCCCGCCCTATACAAACCGTCTCCAACCCGTCTTGTTTACATTGGAACTACTCTTTGTCCTAGACAGCAATTCAGGGAAGAGGACAAGCCATAATTAGGATTTCCTCCCTGTTTCCCCTGTCATCTCCCCACAGGAAAACCCTGGTAGGAAGCCCACCCGCCACATCCTCAGGTGGATGAATCAAATGATCGAGGGAGAGCAAAGTCGCAACCACTTGAACTATCAGATGGTAGCAAGAGTGTCGGAGACGGCATGAGGTCAGACAGGACCTTCTTCCTCCAATGGATTTAACCAACAAAACAAGGGGAAGGCCACAACCCAGCTCCCCCGCTGCACTGAGGCCTATTGAGTACTGTGCACTGCCTTCTAGAAGGGCAAACAGTGTCAAATACGCTGGGTAAGCTGATTTTTTTCTCTCCTCTTTCCCACCGACCCTTCAAAGCTGATCTGAAGTCCTGCATCCTCTTATGAGACAGAGTCTCTGGGGTGCCGAACTGGCCTCTCTGACCCCCGCAGTGCCCTCGCGCAGTCACACTGCCCAAGGCCGTGGGCAGATTCCCCCAGGTCAGTGCCTGGACTCCCCATCTAGGTGTCAAACGCCAAAGGGCAGTGACCTCCTTCTCCACACTTTGGCACCTTCCTCAATGGTGCTGACCACACAGTAGGTGCTAAGTGAATGCTGGGTAAATGCACCAGCTAGGGAAGACTCATGGGTTGGGTTTCCTCTCCCAGACTTATTTCTGTGCACTCACTGGCGCCAATCACATACTTGTTTTCTGCATTCTCAGTGATGTCAACTTCTCCACACACAGTCTACAATGGGACTCCACTTAACTAATGCTTCAGCATTTTTGACAACAAGCACGCAACTCCTCTCACTTGCTGCTTCAAATCCCCACTGGAATGAAGCAGGGTGCAAATGCCCAATGAGATAAAAGTCCTGTATTCAGGCAGATGCTCAGAGCACAGTTCTAAAACTTGCTCTAAACTCCCAAATTTCCTCTTTACCAGTGTTTAGAAAGTCCTGAAACTCGATCTGCTTTACAGTAGCCTTCCTTCTTTCTCTTTTTATTTTTTGGATGGAGTTTCACTCTTGCCACCCAGGCTGGAGTGCAATGGTGCAATCTTGGCTCTCTGCAACCTCCGCCTCCCGGGTTCAAGTAATTCTCCTGCCTCAGCCTCCTGAGTAGCTGGGATTACAGGCATGAGCCACTACACCCGGCTACTTTTTGTATTTTTAGTAGAGATGGCAGTTTCACAATGTTGGTCAGGCTAGTCTCAAACTCCTGACCTCAGGTGATCCTCCCGCCTCGGCCTCCCAAAGTGCTGGCATTACAGGCATAAGCCACCATGCCCAGCCAGTAGCTTATGTCTCCCATCCGAACTTCCAGCTCCCGGGGAGTTCACCTTCCCTGTCTCAGCACATTCCAGCCAGTTCTCCCATTCATACATGTGCAACATGATTTTGTTCATCTCTGTCAAAATCTCTCTGCCAGGGCTCTTGGCTTCCAGTTTTCAGGGAAATGGTCCTGGCACATATTTTACTGCTTCAAGGTTTGGAGCCATGGAAGCACAGAGGCAAACATGGGACAACTGCAGGTGAGAGTAATTCTGCAAATGAAGGAAAGCCCACCAAAGCACCACAGAGGAAACCCTGGGCATGAACTATGATGTGGTCCGCTTTCACTCTTTGCAGAGGGAAGCAGGGCCTAAATTCATTGATAGGAGAAAACAAGACTGGATGTCAACCCGTTGCATTTGCGAAACTCCCAAGCCCAGACATAGTACCCAAGGAAAGGTCATTCAGAAACAAGGCCATAGTAAAACCCATGGAGGCTGGGTGCGGTGGCTCACGCCTGTAATCCCAGCACTTTGGGAGGCAAAGGAGGGTGGATCTCGAGGTCAGGGGTTCGAGACCAGCCTGGACAACATGGTGAAACCCCATCTCTACTAAAAATACAAAAATTAGCCAGGCGTGGTAGTGTGAACCTGTAATCCCAGCTACTCAGGAGGCTGAGGCAGGAGAATCGCTTGAACTGGGGAGGCAGAGGTTGTAGCGAGCCGCGACTACACCACCGCACTCCAGCCTGGATGACAGAGCGAGACTCTGTCTCAAAAAAAAAGAAAAAAAAAAAAAAACAGCCATGGAGGGGCTGGGCACGGTGGCTCACACCTGTAATCCCAGTACTTTGGGAGGCTGAGGCGAGCGGATCACTTGAGGTCAGGAGTTTGAGACCAGGCTGCTCAACATGGTGAAATCACGTCTCTACAAAAAATACAAAAATTAGCCAGGCGTAGTGGCACGCAGCTGTAATCCCAGTTACTCGGGAGGCTGAGGCACGAAAATCGCTTGAACCTGGGAGGCAGAGGTTGCAGTGAGCCAAGATGATACCATTGCATTGCAGCCTGGGCAAGAGAGCAAGACTGTCTGAAAAAACGAATGAACAACCCATGGAGAGTGATTCTGACATCAAAGCCTAATAATGTTACATGCAGATGATAAAACCAATCTGCTCCCTTGAATTCTAGATGATAGGATTGACACAAGTTTGTTTTGTTATGCTGAAGGTCTGTATAATCATGTAACTAGCTGTGCAATTAAGTCTGCTATAAAAATACAGTGAAATCACCATGAAAACACCTGCAAACAACAGTGTGTGGGGATGTGTGCATTTTAAATAACCAGAGGTCATGTTCAAAAGTGAAAGAACATTGTTAGGAAGGTGGATACCACACCTAAGTGGTTTAACGTTAGTGGAAATAATGACTGATGAACATCTTAGAAATCTCCAAATAAACCTGGCAAAGTAGAAAACACCTTTTAGATGGTTGGTAAGAACCATGCAACAGGTGTCAAAAGCCATGAGAACTGCCCAATCTGAGCACTAAACTTTGCAGTGAGCCCCTTCACCTCTGTCAGTTTGGGGTTCCTCCACTGATAATTTTGAAGAGACCCTTTGCTCCCACTGTCTCAGCAGCAGGCCCCACCATGTCTGGAGCTGGCTGAGACCCTAGGCAGGACCCTGGCTAAAAGCAGCAGCAGCAGCAGCAGCAGCAGCAGGACTGAGGGTAATTCTCACTAGAAGCCCAAGTCACTCAGTCTTAGGTTGGCTGTGGGGAGTCACAGCCGAAACATGACCCCCCGAAGCAAACTTGGAGTGGTCCCTTGAACTGCTGGGGGAAGCACTTGAAATTGATGCAATTCTAAGCTTACTGAGTTTACGCCGAGTTCAAACTAGTCCGGATATTCGTAATCTATGGGCAAGGGACTGGTTAGTAAGCTTCAGATTACATAAGGTTTTTATAAAGTTTTAATGGTGGATTTGTTGTTTTACTATTACATAGACCTGAAGAGTGATACTTATTAAAACCCAATTAAGATGGAAAGTTTTACAAAGTGTTTAGAAGGGACTAGAGTTAGAAGACAAATTTATATATATATAAACCCAGTGAAACTTAAGATCAGAAAGTGTAATCACAGTTGGGGCTTCATTAGTGGGAGAAGTGGAGATGCCGTCAGCACCCTTAGTCTCCGATGATGTATGTAAAGGGTCCCTACTACCACTTTAGACAGCGGGCCAAACTGAGCAAACCAGTCAGCGTTCAGCACAAGACAGCTTTTCTTAAGTAAGCTAGTAGCAGGATGAGAAATTACAAAACTAAGTTTTTAATCTATTGGTCTGTGTCCTTCTAACCTAACAGGTAACTAGCATTATTATTTAGGCTGATAGATATTACATTTAAAACTCACCACAAGCATTAGACATCACTTTACAAACTGGGAGCAGTTCTAGGGAAATGGTGTTCTCACCATCCTACATATTTCTTTTCATCATTTAAAACCAGTTTATCACAGGTGGCACAGGAATTTCATTTTTATATAGGGAGGAGCCGTGGGTGTTGAAAGTTCAACTGTCTTTAAGAGAAAGACACATGAATGCTGCTGTCACATTTGGTGAAATTTCCAAGCAACAGCTGTGGCAGCAGTACATTTTTACCAGGCAGAACCTGCTCCGAAGCGGGTGAAACCCAGTAGCCCAGCTGAGTTTCTAAGTGTAAAGTTCTGTTGCTGCCTACCAGGACTTTCCAATGGTCACCTTCCTCTGAGGGGGCCAAGGAGGGGTCGGAGGGCCTAGGGATGACAGACACACAGAGCTTACTCTCTGCAGCAGCGGGTTTAGGACACACGGTGGCTTGGCAGTTGTCATCCCTGTTCTTGAAGGAAGTGCATGCCATTTAAAGAGCTGCATCCTCCAATCTCGGCTGCTCTGATGTGGCTGCCCTTCTCTTCCGCCCCAGCACCCCCAGCTAGCTATGGTGTCCACATCCCTTTCCCCTCTGTACCACAGGAATGTGCACTGCCTTTCCTAACCCTGCTACCCCTCATTAGAACTTACCTGCTTAGGGCCGTTCTCTTTCAGATCTAGGCTTTGTGTTCTGCTTTCTCATCACCAATCAAGTAAACTGCAGGTTATTTGCTAAGAATGTGAAGACCTGCATGAGGGTCCCAACTAATTACTAACTGTGAGCTCGGGGCCAACTCACATCCTCTCTGAGATGCACTTTCCTTCTCTGTAATGCTGCAGTACTTGCTGATTCATGGTATGACCCAAAGAATGAACTTAGCCTTTGTGAACTCTAGAGCTGTATGCAAATTTTAGAAATTCTTTTCTTCTAGGGCATAATGACTGTGTTAGTGACCAGATGATTAGGATGGCCGAGGAGGGACGGAGGAAGGCCTTTGACTTCTCCTCTACTCCTTCCACGTGGGTAGCTACCTTGCTCTCTCTACCTCTCTGCCCTGCAGCCTGCAACCCACACCAGGAGTTCAGGAGTCAGCCCTAAATCTAAGACGTCCACCAGTGTACATGTTCTTTTCATACTGTGCTGAGTCTATTTCCAGAATCTGAAAATGGAAAGAAAGGGCCTAACCATATCAACATAAACTATTTAGAAAAGGAATCCTTGCATGTTTTGTGGTTCAGTGTATCTTCATGTATTTCATCATTTAATGCTTCCAGCCAGCCTGTACTACTAGGCCCATTTTATAGATTAGAAAACTGAGATGTAGGCCTGGAGCGGTGGCTCACGCCTGTAATCCCAGCACTTTGGGAGGCTGAGGCGGGTGGATCACGAGGTCGGGAGTTCAAGACCAGCCTGGCCAACATGGTGAAACCCCGTCTCTACTAAAAATACAAAAATTAGCCCCGTGTGGTGGCAGGTGCCTGTAATCCCAGCTACTCGGGAGGCGGAGGCAAAGAACTGCTTGAACCCAGGAGGCAGAGGTTGCAGTGAGCCGAGATCGTACCACTGTACTCCAGCCTGGGTGACAGAGTGAGACTCCATCTCAAAAAAAAAAAAAAGAAAAAAAAAAAGAACTGAGATGGAGATGCAGAGCACATCTATGGCCTGTCAGGGGTTGTGTTCCAATCCAGTGGCTCTGATTCCAAATCCAGTGTTCTTTCTACTATACCACAGCTGCCAATGTTGGGGAATCCCATTACCCTGGTAAAAGGTTTCTCTGTTAGTGTGCAAAATCTATAAACATATGTAAGTTGGCCATTTTTAATCAGCTTATTAGAGAAGCACAACTCTGTGGATTTGGAGGCGTAAGTATGATGGTTTCTTCTTCCTATGTAAGACACTGCCCTGGCATGGTGACCAGGACTCCAACCCTGACATGCAGTACTTACATCATACACCTGGGGACTGGTCAGACATCGAGCTAGCAAGCCACACCAGGCAGGGAGCGTGGTGGTTAGTGGGGGGCCGCTGTGTGTGAGGATGGGCTTCAGGTAACTTTAAAATGGGAATTAAGGAAAAATGGCTACAAAGAAAACATATACACAACAAAATGTGCTTAAAAATTGCCCGACATTCCACCCACAAAAACCTTCTTTTCCCCATTTTACTAGTACAATACACAAAATACTTGTAACATGCAACAGTTTGAATCAAAGAGTAAGATACACCCTATCAGCCTTAAATAGTTAACTGTTAACTCTTGGGTTAGTAATTCCCAATTTTCAGTTCAAACGTGTATTTGATTAATTAGAAAGTAGATCCCCCTTCTCCCTTTGTCATGCTGAATGGAAGTTTTGGTTTCAATCAGCATTTCAGCCTCTGACACACAACTGGCTCCAGGCCTTGGAAACAGGAGATAGTGTCCCTGGAGTGGGGAGCTGCAGCCCCTGTGTCCCCTCTGCTCTTGTTCTCTGCATGGATTCCTGTTAAGCCACTCTACCCAGAGGGCAGGTGGTGGAAATGTTGAAGTTACTTGGACAGGACCTTAGGGGTAGCCTGGGGCTACTACAAAGGCAGAAACTGAGACTTGGCAACATCAAATGATTTCAGTAAGGTTACGCAGACTGTAAGTCTCTCAACTTCCCATACAGGACCATTCTTCACTCTACCCATAGCTTCTCTCCTAGACGCTAACACAAGGCATTTCAACCTCAACACTACTGACATTTAGGGCCAGATCATTCTTTGTTATGGGGGCTGTTCTGTGTATGGTAGGATATTGAGCAGCATCCCTGGTCTCTACACACTACAGATGCCCCTCGACTTATGATGCAGTTACATCCCAATAAGCCCATTAGGTTGAAAATATCATAAGCCAAAAATGCATTTAACACACCTAACCTACCAAACATCACAGCTTAGCCCAGGCTACATTAAATGTGCTCAGAACACTCACATTAGCCTACAGTTGGGCAACATCATCTAACACAAAGCCTATTTTATAATAAAGTATTAAATATCTCATGTAATTTATTACATACTGTACTGAAAATGAAAAACAGGATGGTTGTATGGGTATTCAAAGTATGGTTTCTACTGAACGCAGATCAATTTCACACCATATCGTAAAGTTGAAAGAAATGCAAATTAAAGCCATGATTAAATACCACTACAAACCCAATAGAATGGCTAAAATTAAAAAGACTGACAACACCAAATGCTCGTGAGGATGTGGAGTAACTGGAACTCTCATACACTAGAAGTGACTGTGTAAAGTAGTACCACTATTTTGGAAAACTGGCACTGTCTTCTAAAGTTGAAACTACCCATGCCCTATGACCCAGCAATGTTACTCCTGGGTCGATTACCAAAAAAAATATGTATATGTACATCAAAGGACATGTACATCAATAATAGAATAAATTGTGACATATTTATATAAGAAATACCATGGAACAATGAGAACAAATGAACTAGAACTACACATAACAACATGGCTGTATTATACACATGATGTCAAGCCAAATAAGTCAGACACTAAAATATATATACTATATAATCCTATTTATAGAAAGTTGAAAAACAGGTAAAACTATTAAGTGTTGCTAGAAGTCAACAGAGCAATTACATTTGGGGAGGGGGAAGGAGTAGTAATTGAGTCATGGCATGAGGGGGTTGGTAATTTTGTTTCTTTCTTTTTTTTTTTTTGGAGACAGGGCCCAAGTAGCTGGACTACAGGTGTGTGCCACCACACCTGGCTAATTTTTGTATTTTTTGTAGAGACAGGGTTTCATCATGTTGCCCAGGCTGGTCTATAATTCCTGGGCTCAAGTGATCCACCTGCCTTGGCCTCCCAAAGTACTGGGACTAAAGGCATAAGCTACCATGCCCAGCCTTGGTAATTGTGTTTCTTGATTGGTTTGGTGTTAAATGAGTGTGTTTATTTTGTGATAATTTACTGAGCACTTATTTGTGTAGTTTTCTATATATCTGTCATACTTCAATACATTTTTAACATTTTCAGCATCTCCAAAGACCATATATAATAAGCCACCTGCCCATTTGATGACTATGTCAACTTAAGAAACCATGAGGGGTTGGGCGAAGTGGCTCATGCCTGTAATCCTAGCACCTTGGGAGGCTGAGGCGGGCAGACTGCTTGAGCCCAGGAGTTTGAGACTAGCCTGGGCAACATGGCGAAACTCTCTCTCTACCAAATATACAACAAATTAGCTGGGCGTGGTGGCATGCACCTGTGGTCCCAGCTACTTGGGAGGCTGAGGTGGGAAGATTGCTTGAGCCCGGGAGGGGAAGGTTGCAGTGAGCCGAGTGCACCACCACACTCCAGCCTGGGCAACCGCGTGAGACTTCATCTCAAAACAAAACAAAACAAAACAAAAAATCCAAGAGGGTTTAAGATTTTGGTTTTTAATTTTCACTTGAGACCAAGTGAATCTACAGGAACAGGCTTTGCCCTGCATGTGGCCCAGTTATGCCAATGTCAGATCATACAAGATCAGACTTGGCCAAGTTCATCCGATAGGAATTATCCTCCCCATATAGATTAACAGCTGAAGTTCTACTTCCTTTTCTGACCACAGCATGATTCATTGTGTAATTTTAATCTAATCACCTAAAAAGGCATAGTTCCCTGGACACAAAGCTCTTAAGAACTACATGAGTCTACCAGGTTGTGGGGTAATTACTCTAAGGATATGCAAACATTCCTCTTGGCCAGAGAGATACTCACCAGGACTACCCATGGTTGAATGCTCAGTGCACATGTTCCATGAGAGGACGAACTATCCCCGTCCCAAGCATGCATCTGTCCTTATTTATCAGGTGTCATTCACCGACAATTCAACAAGATTTCATCCCCAATGTTTCACTGACACAGGGGATGCTACTTGAAAGGATACTTGTGATCAAAGCTGTACCACAGCCTGAATATCCATGCGCTCTCCTGTTTTGTCCGGTTTCCTCTGGCAGAATCTGGGCCGTCCTGGGAACAAACAAGAGGGCACATGCTTAGTTGTACAAAAGGGATCTCAAAGAAAGGGGAGAAAAAACTTTTAAAATAACTTGTATAGCTCTGGAGCTCACAGTCAAACATCGCATGTCAGCAAAGTTTCAAAGATATATTGGGAAGTAGCATTTGAGCAGAAATTAAATAAACTCAAAAAGCAGAAAAACAGTCTCCAAAGTACAAAGGCTGGGTTATGTCTGTGGATAGCTCAAACTCAACATGGAACAACATTTCTTTTGGCATTTTTATTGCAATTTTCCTCGAAGTATCTTTCAGCAGATTAATTACCCTAAAATAGTCTAGATCCTAACAGGCCAAAATTGATTTATAGAGAATATTTTTAAAAGCTTTTTTAAAAGCAACTTTCCAATCCCCATCCCCAAAGTAGGCCTGTGGAAACCACATTTTGTTGAGTATCCTGACAAACTAGTTAAGGCTTCTCTGTGGTCCTCACCCAGGGACCTACACTGTGCTCCAGGTGGTAAGGTACTTGTTTCCCCACCAGTTTTAGGAAGGTGGGATCAGTGAGCAGGGGAAACGAGCTCGAACTAACAATTCTGTTATTTTATCTACCCTCAAGTAGCAAGTTCCTTGCTACTCTCATGCCCTTCCGATTTAAACATCCCCACCATGTAACTTTCAAAATAACCTGCAAAATCAAACATTCATTTAAGGTTTAGGAAATCTGTTCTGTGCAAGTATCAGAAGTAGCACAGTTAATATAAAACTCAGATCGACTGCAGCAATTTGAGGGTACTACTGGGGCTCTGCAAGCACAGACTGCTTGTGAAGCTGTTATTATCATCATTCTCTTTAATATTACAGGGAGAGGCAACTCCGCAAGTGAGGGACAACTGACAATCACCAAATACAACTTGAACCAAAATTACAAGTAGTTTTAAATCATGGCGAGTGTAAATTCTACCTGCAATGGCAACATCAATAATTAATCAAAGATCTTTGAGAAGCACATAGACAAAAAGGAGAGAAATTAGCAAGCACTATTTATTAATACACTCCTAAAGTTTCCAACCGCAAAGATATTTTTAAAAACTGAATCCCCTCGGTATTTCAGGAATGTTTAGTGATGGATATGGAAATAGCTCAGTTAAATGGGCCCTTCTGTGATTCGGGAAATAGAAACAAGGAGAGACTCCAGAGACCAATCTGATTTTACGTTTTTATAAATCATGTGGAAGAGAGAGAGCACAGAAATGCCTCCATTTGCAGGGTGACTGATTGCTAACCCAATGACAACTCTGGGAAGATTCCAAAATGCGACATGACTGAGTAGAAAAGTATCAGATGACTTTTTTGATAGGCAAATATATAATGGAAAACATTAAATGGTTCTTTTTAAAGTAATAGGCTCTAAGCTCTCAGTTCTAAGTGCCTGTAGAATTTTACTAAGGAAAAAGCACAAAGATAAACATCATCAGGAAGGATACTATAAACCATCAGGCACAAAATGAGTCCCCCAAAGTCAGTTTCTTCTACTTCTTCCCTTAAATCAGTGACGAAAACAATGAATCCTACTCTGTCATCTTAACCTCTGCAAAACCACAAAGCATTTATTATCACCGGACTACTTAATTTCTTGCCATTTAATCTCAAGAAAGCTACAAGAACCCCTGAACTTAAATTTAAAAAAAAAAAAAAAAAAAAGAAAGCTACAAGAGACTTACATAAGCCCCAAAAGAGACAATTAAAATGAGTAAAGCAAGGGAATGGCTTCTATTTGACAGCAAACTAACAAAAGGTCTTCTCAGGCTACTGAAAGATATGCCTGCAATCCATGAATAAGATAAAGTGACCTCAGACTCCACAGCAAATCCCGAAATGTAAGAAACTAAGAGCCAACGCTTAGAGGCTACAAGGGGTAAATTCAGGACAAATCAAAAGTGTAACTTTGTGAAAAGGATGTTAAACAACTTCTTATTCCAAGAGATGGTGCCAGAAGCATGATTAGGTACAGGAAGAACTTAGATAAATCCACATATGGTGGCTTTGGGGAAATCAGGGCAGTTCCGTGAGACAGAACTAATTTTTTAGAGCTGACCCAGAAGACAAGCAACAAATGAATGCTTCATGACATGACTGGGGCTGCCATCACAGAGAAGCCATTGATAGCCCTTCCTGTGGGTCACTGTGGGAACAGGCGGAGCCTCCTTCCTGGCTGCACTTGGCGACTCTTGGATTTTCCATTCCTGTGCTGTCCACAGAAAAAGCAGACTTGCTCTCTCAACTCGTCTCTCCTCAAAACCTGGGTTCACACCTCGTGTCTTTAGCTCAGGCAACTTCTAGAGCCTGGAGCATTCTTTTTTCCTCTCACCTTCTCCCACCCAGAACACCTACCTGGCCAACCTCTATTCATCTTTCAAGCCTGTGCAGAAGCACGGCTTCGCTAAGAAATGTTTCAAAAGCAACCCAGCACTCCAAGAAGTGTAGGTGTGGATATCACAGGCTCTCTCAAGAGACTATCTGGGTCCTGACTCTGCCGCTGCCATTGCCTTGCTGTGTGACTCTGGGCAAGTTACCTAACCTTTCTGTGGTTCAGGATCCTCATCTGTAAACTGGCAATATTAATAATTACCTACCTCTAGGGGCATTATGAGGCTGGAATGTTGTGACAGAACAAGAAATATATATCTGGTTTTTGTCTGACACAAAACTCCTAAAACCCTTGGAATTTCCTGAGTAGATGGGGTGGGAGGAACATCTTTTTATTAATAATAAGCTCCTTTCAAGCACACCTGGATTTATGCTAATAAGGTGACTCTTGAATGGACACCGATTGCCAGAGAAACCAACCATGTAATTAGAGGATTGGAACTTTTAGCTCCATCCCAACCTCCTGGGAGGGGAGGACTGGGGATTGAGTTAATTATCAATGGCTACTGATTTAATCAACCATGCCTATGTAATGAAACCTCCATAAAACCCTAAATGACACAATTTGGAGGGCTTCCAAGTTGGCGCCACATACTCCCATCCCCATCCTTTGCCCTATGCATCTCTTCCATTACGCTATTCCTGAGTCGTATCCTTTCTAACAAACTGGTAATGGTCAAAGTTGTGCTCTGTGAGTCATTCTAGCAAATTATCGAACCTGAGGAGGGGGTGGGAACCCCCCTATAGCCAGTCAGTCTGAAGTACAGGTCACGACCTGGGACTTGCAACTGGTGTCTGAAGTGGGGAGAGTCTTGTGGGACCGAGTCCTTAACCTATGGAATCTGATGCTAACTCCAGGTAGGTAGTGAGTTAAACTGTAGGAGGTCCAGTTAGTACTCACTGGGAATTGGAGAACTGGCTGGTATAGAAAAAGACCTTACATATTTGGCATTACAAGTGTTGTGAATGCAGAGAAAAAAGGTTTTATTTTAGAACTGTAAAAGATTTTTCATTTAAAGAACTTAGGATGGTGTCTGATATGTGGCAGGTACTCAATATTGACTCATTATTGTTTGCCATGTGACTTTTTGGGCTGATTAAATATTTGTGAAATAACCCAGAATCTGGCATATAGTTAGAGCTCATATTACTAATTAAGTTCATTTCCAAAGACTGGGTATGTAATTTCAAGCACATATTTGTTTGGGGGGAGAACAAAGCCTAGTCATTAACATCATTTGGCTATCTTGTGTGGCTTTTTACACAAGGAATTTTCATCTTTTTACTGCCATTATTAATAGAGAAGCCCCTTCAAGAAAATACCACCAACCCTGCTTATTACCATTTTTTGAGCATGTAACAATGAGTGTCTATTTCTTCTGCATTCATTAAGCACCCACTATGTGCCAGGCACCATGCTGGGTGCTGGAAACACAAAGAGGAATATAACTTAGCACCTGGCCCTCAAGGAGCACTCTTTCCAGAAGGTGAAGGTGGCAGGGGTTGCGGTGGGGGTAGGGGTAGGGGAGACAGACAAATACATATTGACTGACAAATGTAATGAAGAAAAAGAAAGCTGATTAAAGAACTGGGGAATAGCAAACAGTCCTATTTTTGAAATGCTTTTTCTAGAATGAATGCATAATGATATCTGTGTAGAGTTACATTTCATTCCATTCTTACATAATATTACAAGATGTTTTAAAAAGTTAAGGTCATTACACTAATAAGAACAGCTTACTTTTTTTTTTTTTCAGGGATGGAGCATGTGGTAGGCAGAATAACGGCCACCTCACCAAAGCTTTCTACAGCCTAATCCCTGGAGCCTGTTATACTACCTGGCAAAAGGGACTTTGTGGATGGACTTAAGGTTATCCTGGTAGGCCCAGTACAATCATGTGGGCCCTTAAAAGTGGACAAGGAGGGCCAAGCATGGTGACTCACGCCTGTAATCCCAGAGCTTTGGGAGGTTGAGGTGGGCAGATCACTCAAGGTCAGGAGTTCAAGACCAGCCTGGCCATCATGGCGAAACCCCCTCTCTACTGAAAATATAAAAATTAGCTGGGCGTGGTGGCGTACACCTGTAATCCCAGCTACTCAGGAGGCTGAGGCACAAGAATTGCTTGAACCCGGGAGGCGGAGGTTGCAGTGAGCTGAGATCATACCACTGCACTCCAGCCTGGGCAATAGAGCAAGACTCTCTCTCAAAAAAAAAAACACACACACACACACACACACACACACAAAATGACAAGGAGGGCAAAAGAGTCAGAGGAAGCAATGTAGTAGAAGAAAGGGCAGGAGAGATTCAGAGCTTGACAGAAACTCGCTCCACTGTTGCTGGTTTTGCAGCAAGAACACATGGAAATGAATTCTACTGACAACCTGACAACCTGAATGAGCCTGGAAGTGGCTTCTCCCCAGAGCTTAGGCTTGCCAACACCTTGAAAACCTGGAAGCAGAGAAACCAGCTGAGCCCACCAGATACCTGATCTACTGAACTGTAAGGATGACAAAACTGCATTGTTTTGGCTGGGCATGGTGGCTTATGCCTATAATCCCAGCACTTTGGGAGGCCAAGGTGGGTGGATCTACCTGATCTACTGAACTGTAAGGATGACAAAACTGCATTGTTTTGGTTGGGCATGGTGGCTTATGCCTATAATCCCTGCACTTTGGGAGGCCAAGATGGGTGGATCACTTGAGCCAAGGAGTTCAAGACCAGCCTGGCCAACGTGGCAAAACCCTGTCCCTTAAACAAACAAACAAACAAACAAACAAAAAAAACCCTATTGTTTTAAGTCACCAAATTTGTGGTAATTTGTTACAGGAGTCACAGACAACTAATACAGAGCAGAGGAGTAAATAAATGATGTCACTTGATTTGGGCCTGATATGCTTTCTTTCTTTTTCGGAGATGGAGTCTCGCTGTGTCACCCAGGCTACAGTGCAGTGGCGTGATCTCAGCTCACTGCAACCTCTGCCTCCTGGGTTCAAGCGATTCTCCTGCCTCAGCCTCCCAAGTAGCTGGGATTACAGGTGCCTGCCACCATGCCCAGCTAATTTTTATAGCTTTAGTAGAGACGGTGTTTTGCCATGTTGGCCAGGCTGGTCTTGAACTCCTGACCTCAGGTGATCCACCTGCCTCAGCCTCCTGAAGTACTGGGATTACAGGCATGAGCCACCACACTCAGCCTGAGCCTGATATGTTTTGGCTCTGTGTCCTCCCCCATAAGTCTCATCTCAAGTTGTGATCCTAAGTGTTAGAGGTGGGACCTGGTAAGAGGTGGCTGGATCATGGGGGTAGACTTTACCCTTGCTGTTCTTGTGATAGTGAGTTCTCACGAGATCTGGTTAAAAGTGTGTGGCACTTCCCCCTTGCTCTCTCTCTCTCCTGCTCCGCTATGGTAAGACGTGTTTGTTTCCCCTTTGCCTTCGCTATGATTGTAAGTTTCCTGAGGCCTCCCAGCTATGCTTCCTGTACAGCTTGCAGAACTATGAGTCAATTAAACCTTTTCTTCATAAATTACCCAGTCTCAGGTAGTTCTTGATAAAAGTGTGGAAATGGACTAATACAGGGCCTTTGTTATATCATTGGGATAATGGGACCAATATTTCTCAGCAGAGGGTAATAAGAGGGTTTAGAAACGGAATCAGCCAGGCACAGTGGGCTCATGCCTGTAATCCCTGCATTTTGGGAGGGTTAAGATCACTTGGCCCAGGAGTTTGAGACCAGCCTGCGCAACAAAGCAAGATCCTGTCTCTACAAAAATATTTTATAAATTAGCTTGGTGAAGTGGCACACTCCTGTGGTCCTAGCTACTCAGGAGGCTGAGGGAGGAGGATCCCTTGGGCCCAAGAGGTCAAGACTGCAGTAAGCTGTGATTGTACCACTGCACTCCAGCCTTGGCATCAGAGGGAAACCCTGTCTCAAAACAAAATGAAAAAATATCGGAGTCAAGTCTCTGACCATGATACACAGATAGTTTTCTTCGCTGCTTAAAACTCTCCAGAGCTATGCATTGCCTATATCAGGGCTTTTCTAATGGTAAAATGTACACACATTCTCTGGAGACACTGTTAAAATGTAGATTCTGCTTCAGTGGGGCTGGTGAGGTCTGAGTGTCTCCACTATCTTGCTTCTGCCACTCTCCACCCTCGCCCTTTATCACCTTGTCATCAAGCCCTTCAGGATGCAGATTCATCTATCTTGTTGCAGATATTTTCCCAGAACCTGAAAGTATGTCTGAAACAGAACAGGTGCTCAATAACTATTTGTCACATAAATGAATAAACTGATCTTGACTCTGAGTTTTTAGAAAACAGAAAAGGAAGAGCAGAAAGGGAAATCAGGGGCCAAGGGAGGCATTTGGAAGCACAAAAAAAATGGAGGGGGGGGGGCGGTCACAGAGTAGCGGGCGGTCACAGAGTAGCAATTGGAGGAAAGGCACCTCTGCAACTGTTTGAAGTTAAAGGTTTAGGTGACAGATTTACGGGTGTCAGATTTCAGCCTGGAGAAACAAAAACAAAAACTAAAACAAAACAAAACAAAAAAAAAACGAGGAAAACCCAGAAACAAATGATTCTAACTTGCTCAGAAAGTCATATATGTTTTTTTTTTTTTTTTTTTTGAGGCGGAGTCTTGCTCTGTCGCCCGGACTGGAGTGCAGTGGCCGGATCTCAGCTCACTGCAAGCTCCGCCTCCCGGGTTTACGCCATTCTCCTGCCTCAGCCTCCCGAGTAGCTGAGACTACAGGCGCCCGCCACCTCTCCCAGCTAGTTTTTGTATTTTTAGTAGAGACGGGGTTTCACCGTGTTAGCCAGGATGGAGAAAGTCATATATGAACGCAACTATAAACTGCTGATTTTCTACAGTTTTCACTACATACACACAGACACACACACATATGTGTACATATACACAGGCACTGGTGGTTTCCCTTCCCCCACACTCCATTAATATCTGGCTTGTGACCTTGTCCTGTTGATATGGTAAAACTGGGATAAATTCAGATTCACACTCTCAGCTGCTCCAAAGTGGCCTCATCAATGAGTGCTCTTCTGTAAACTCAGGGAAGGAAGTGAATGATGTGTCTGCATGTGCCGCCAACAGAAATCTCAGCTGTCTGGTCTGGCATGAAAAGTCCCCCTGTTTAATGGGGTGGGAGGCCACCCCCAGGGCTGGGCAGCTTGCCTCCAGCTGGGGTTGTTTTTGTTTTGGTTGCAAAGTCACCAAGACCTCCAGAGAAACAAAGCAACTGAGTTTTTTTTGGTCTTGTTTTGTTCTAATGAGTCAAACTTGCCAGGGACACAAAGCTGAAGTCTGCCCACAATATTTTTATGCTTTCCCCACATGAAGCAAAGTTCTAGCCAACAGCTCCCTTCCTTTTCCCACATGAGCTAATATTCTGTAGCTCCCTAGCCGTGACTCTGTTTATAGCCTTGGGCTTCAAGACCAGCGAGGAGAATTGTGCTCATTATAAGACATGCCTTCCCGTCAAATGTCACTTTTTTGTTTGTTGTTTTTAGGACGATCATTTAGAAAATGAGGTAAAGAGAACTGCCCTTTTTTTCTCTGGTAGAGAACAAACATCTGGACTTCCCCTACCTCTGAGTTCAGTTTCATGACAACACTAAGCATGTGACCTGGATCTATTTCAGGGAAAACTGCAAGAACCCAGGGTTTCACCCAAAAATGAGAAGCCCATTTATTTCTGTTTTCCCGTTTCTCATGACCACAGAGTGCACCGAACCCTGCTGTTAGTGGCTCACTAGAATGAGGAGGTCAGACCAGGAGGAACTGGAGAAATAAGGTCCTCTCTGCACAAGGGCGTGAGTCACTTCTAAGAGGGTGTCCTGGAGAACCAAGCTTGAAGTTTGCATGTTTTCCCCCATATGACAGCAATCTTGAAAACCTTTCAAAAGGTCAGTGGAACTGACTCTGAGGGGCCCTCTGCATGAATGTGTGTGAGGTTTGGAAAGAAGGAGGTCAGGGGGAAGCTGTGACACAGCTTCTGGCTAGGGCTGTGGCAAACAGGGTGCCATTAGGAGTGCGGCGTGAGTGGCTGCCAGCCCATTCACAACACCACATGTGCGGTGCTCTCAGCCCAAGGGGCCCTCTGGGAGCTGACAGGAACACTGAGTTCAGCCATCCAGGCCCATCCAGGGAGGTTCCTGAGACTCACTCCACCTGGGGGCGGGGGCTATTTTAGCTGTCACTGTATGGACTAAATACAAGAACCCTCAGCACTTTGGACCTGCTGCTTTCTCACTCAAACATTTCCACAGAAAAGTGACAGTAAGTTTGTTACTGAATCTAATTACAAGCCCAGTGTTCCCAATGTGTGGGGCTTATGTGATACACAGTAAGTTCTACTACATGACCAGCCAAATCCTTTCACTTATTTCCTGTTACAGATGCTTGAACGCAGAGGTAGGAGCAATGGGAAACAGCAAAGGGGGTGGGGATGTTTTGAATGGTCCGGAGCAAGATGAAACCTCTCCAAATCTTACGCTCCAGCTGCTATTGGCCTTTTTTTCTTACAAAATTAATGTAGACTGGCCACAGTTCTGTGGAGGATGCTTTAGAATAGGGCAGCCATATCCTACCAGAGCCATTATCTTCCCTTTGGTGAAATAAGGACGTACATCATGTTTTCCCCTGGGGTTTTCTCAGGCTGCGTTTCAAGATCTCCCAAACTGTTATACTCTAAATTAGCTTCAAGGTGCTCAGTTCTTGAACTCCTGTTTTCTAAAGTCCTTAATCAAAGCTAGAGTCAAACAGCAAATTTTCAGAGAACTTCTCATTGAGACCACGTGTTCCCAATTGACATAATTGCCAATTCTAAGATCATCTCAAAGGTCTTCTGGAGCTCATTAAAGTGGGCGCCAAATCTCCAATGAAGCTTATTGAAAACTCTTCCCAAAGTGTCTAGAACTTTCCAGGTCATGGCTTTGTGTCCCTTGAGCAGGGACCTAGAATGGACATCAATGCTATAAATGCCTTATCAGGCTGTGGCCACCCTTAAAGAGAAAGAAACCACAAAAGGCTACAGTGGCACCCCATCGACCCCCACACAGCACCACATTTTGCCAGCCTTATTAAATCTGATTTAGTAGATGGAATCATTTAGAAGATCCTATGGAATCTGAAGTCTGCTGCAGACTGGATTTAGGATTAAGTGCAATGATGAGTCAGATTCAAAACTGACTGGAAAAAAAAGAATAGGGTTTCATGGACAACATACACATGTGGTCAGTAAAGCTGCCTGTTGCACATTGCACCTCTCATCATCCACCCAACAAACACCTATCTGGTTCCTGTATGTGCCAGCCACTGTGCTCAGCACTGGTCATTCAATGCTGAATGACATAGTTACTGACTCCCAAGGTCAAATAATATATTGGTAACACATTTCTGCCCCTATCATAACTCTCCTTTCCCCACCTTGCCTGCCCAGGTCATGCTGACCTGGGTAAAGAGCCAAACCTAGAGACAAAATCAGCCCAACAGCTGCACAACAGGGATGATATGGCAACCTCAAATCTTGTCTGCAAATTTGTTGATACTCTTCCCATCCAGAGGTTATGGTCTCTATCCCCTCCCATTGGATCTGCGCTGGTCTTAGGAATGCATTTCTAAGCAATAGAAAGGCCATGGAAGTGATGCTGTAGAACTTCTAAGATTCGTTCAGAAAAGGTGATAGAGCCTCTACTTTGCTTGCTGGGACACTTGCTTTTGGAACCCTGAGCCATGATATAAGAAATCCAACTACCCAGCAGCCACCATGCTGGCAGGCAGCTCAGGCCACATGGAAAAGCCCTGCATAGACATTCCTGTCAGAGGTCCTTGTGGTTGGGTCCTTCCAGCCCAGGTGCCAGACATATGAGTAAATGAACCTTTGCATGATTCCAGCCCCAAGCTCCTGGTTTTCCCACCTGAGACCCTGGACTTCATGGAGCAAAGGCAAGCCGTCCCTACTATGCCCTTTCCAAATTCCTCACCTGGAGGATCCCAGGCCCTGGAGGAACAGGAATGCCTTCAGGCACCTGATGTCTCTCCTTTCTTCCTCAGATCCCTGGACTGGAGAGTCAAATCGTATTGCTCTCTTTCTCCTGGGCACCACTGATACACTCAGAACCAGTTGTAGAACCAATATCCACTATTGAAAAGTGGGGAGTCAGGACTCTTTCTGGCGAGCTCACAACTTTCATAACGTTGATTAAGAACACATACCCTGGGGACAAATCCTGGTTCCATCACTTACTCTGAGATGACTCAAACTCCCAAACTTCAGCTTTTAATCTGCAAAATGGGGAGAGCAGTACGTACTTCATAAGGCTGTTGTCAGGATCAGAATGAGGGAATCTAGGTAAAGTGCCTGGCATGTGGCTAATGCTCCAATGTCTTCCCCGGGAAGAAGCATTTCTTGTGACTTACCCCTTGTAAGACTTGAAAGCTGTCATTGTTGGGTGGTGGGTCTTGATCGGGGTCAACACCAACTCTGAAAGTTACCAGGGAGAAAGACAAAGAGAAAAACAGAGAGTATTAGCTTGGCCCATGGTAGCCATGCAGGCTGCAAGTAACCCGGAGGCTGACCATCTTCCCGAAGCATAAGGAGTGGTTAGCTAAAAGGTGAGGAAGGCTGTCATGCAGAAGTCATGAGAAAGAGGTTGCATACCACTTCAGATCCCAGAGAGTCAGAGGGGCAATGAATCCCATGTGCTTCCACTCTAAGCAAGGCCTCCGGAACACAACACATGCTGGAAACTGTCCACTTGCTTTTCTGCACCAGGTGGTCCCAGTTATCAAAATGTGGATCTCACTGCACTGGGCCCTTCCTCTGTGCTGCTTCCTCACTTCTGCCCTGGTCTGCTTTAATTTCCCTAACATTTTGTTCTCAACTTGTTCAAATATACAGGGAGATGTTGAAAGACTTTAGCGTGAACCCCTATATACCCACCATCACTAGATTCTACCATTAACATTTTACTGTATATTCCTTATTACCTATCTATCCATTTCTCTATCACCCATCTTACTTTTTCTTTGGATGCATTCAGATAAAGTTGCAGATATCAGAATACTTCCCCTAAATACTTCACATGCATGATTGACAAAGTGTCTCTCCTTGACCAAACTTTCGTCAGGCTCCTAGGAATTTACTTCCCAACTAGGCACTGACTTTTGGGCTTCCATGTCCATCTCAGCATAACCCAATTTTAGCAAGAGGCTTGCTAAGTTGGTTTGGCCAAAACCCAACATCTGATTGGGTTCTTCATCCCCCCACAATCCCTCAGGTGATGTCTGATGGTCTAAGTTGGTTTGGCCAGAGCCCAACATCTGAATGGCCTATCCCCAACATCTGATTGGGTTCTTCATTCCCCCACAATCCCCCAGGTGATGTCTAATCCCCTTCGCCTGTCTTCAGCAAGAATCCTGTTGGGTCAGTTTAGCCAGAATCCCCCTTGCCCCTGATGTTTCCTCTCAGTACTTCTCCATCCACTGACCCCTGTTCCTCTCCCCTGCTGCAAAACCCCATCACAGTGGTCCCTATACCGATCGTGATGGTCCTGAACAACATCTGCCTTACTGTTTTAATATATATCAGAATAATATTTTCTTTAACAATATCATTAACTAGAGTCCTGACTTGCTTTCAATCCTGGTGCCCCTATACCCTCTTGCATCAAGATAGCCTTGAGAACTCACACATTTGAGAGCAACAACTAAAGCCAGAAACAAAAAGCAAAATGGCAAGACTGATTTATAACAAAAACTGTAAAAGCACCAGGGCAGTTGTCTTGGCTTAGTAACATACTAACTGGCACTCTATGCATCTGGTAATTTTTTTTTATCCTTGCACCTTCCTCATTCTGAGGCAGGAAACTGTGCCATGGATGACATGGATAACACTCAGAAATGGGGGAGAGAAAAAAGATGCCAGGAAAATCCTACATCTGCCATGGAATTTCCAATCTTCACAGCAGCCACTTGATATCAACCAAGTCTGAAATGCAGCCCAAACTCCTGACAGCAGAGAACCTAAAAGGACCTTCTGGGCCCTGCCACAGACAGAGGAGTGTGGGAAGGCCCTTGGAGTCTCTTGGAAGGCCTTGCTACTGATATAAGTGCAGAACAGGAGATTTCTAAGAAAGGAAACAAAGAGCTGCTTCTCAGCTTGCTACTGCTAAAAAAAAAAAAAAACAACAGATCGGGGCCGTGAGACACAAATAATATTCTGCACTTTTTTCGCCTTTTCAAGGCTGTTTACTTCAGGGCGATTTAGTAATTACTTTTCTGGCAGGGTTGAGGCCTCTTGGACCAATCCCCAAGGATGACACCAGACCTTGTGGCTTCCTACAAAGAGCCCCACCCTTGGGGCAGAGCCCAGAACCAAACTAGTCTCTGGGAAGAGGAGGTAAATGAATGGGCCAGGGTGTTTTGGTGTGGAACCGGGCAGCAAGAAAGAACAAGCACAGGATTTTTGTTTTGTTTTTTTTTTTTTTTTTGAGAATTTTTTTGAGACACAGTCTCACTCTGTCACCCAGGCTAGAGTGCAGTGGTACGATCTTGGCTCACTGCAACCTCTGTCTCCTAGGTTCAAGCCATTCTCCTGCCTCAGCCTCCCGAGCAGCTGGGGACTATAGGCATGTGCCACCATGCCTGGCTAATTTTTGTATTGTTAGTAGAGACGGTGTTTCACCATGTTGGCCAGGCTGGTCTCAAACTCCTGACTTCAGGTGATCTGCCCACCTTGGCCTCCCGAAGTGCTGTGATTACAGGCGTGAGCCACCATGCCTGGCCCAGGCACAGGATTTTAATTGCAGCTTTAAAGCCTCAGAAGACTTTAGGGTCCCCCAACTTTCTGAAATTCCTAGTGTCAGGTCACTGTCCACTTTATGTATCTCTTTCCTGATCTGGTATAATGCTTTTGATCCAGGACACAGGAACTTTTTTATGCTGTTTTATTAGATCTTATTTTAGCATTCCCCTGATATATCAGGGCTAAGTTCATAAGAACACAAATGACAGCCTTTTATTCCAGAATGGGCAGAATTATCTTTATTTTTATTAGGAAGTAGACAAATGTGGACATCCCACACTAAATGAAAAAATAAAGCAAGCAAACTGATGTGCTCATTCTGGAATGAATAAATACCCAAAATTGATAATTTCTCTGCTGGTATAATTTGTCCATTCTGATTAACAGATAAAACGCCATAAAATCTTGGAAAGTTTAGAAGTATTCTATTTTAATTAATAATTTTTTCTTAAAAAAAGTCCCTGAATGGTCAAGGTTTTGAATAATTTGAGGAATATGAGACACACATCTTCATATAACACCTTGACCACCATATCATAATCTGAATTTGCTCATGTCCCAAGTCTAATAACTTACACTTTGCCTGAAGGACTTTCCTTCTTGAAGGCGTGCTTCAAAGGAAAGGGTTTCCTCTGCAATTTAGCTGGTGTCAAAGTCAGTCTCCATAAATGAACATGTGTGTGTAGAAAGAAGTCCGACTTCAGTGAGCTTAAATACTTCAGTAATTTCATGTGAGTCATTACAGTGCACATATGGGGCCTGGTGATATCCCAAGACCCATGTCCCACTGCTTTCACCACTGCCCTCAAGGAAGTGAAATATTCTCACAGTGCTGAGAACAGAGTTGAAGCCTATTTTGCATTTGATTTATCTATCAGCACCGAGAATCAGATCAGGAAGAAAACATGCCAATTAGAGAAACAGAAAGGAAAGAAGAAACATTAAAGTTTGTACTTTGCTTGCCCAGACACCACCACCCTTAAGCATAGTTATATCATAAACTTGGAAGGATACTAAGAAACAAACTGCATTAGAGGGCTCTTTATCTTCTTGGTTAAACATTATTCATACCTTCTGGTTCACCACGACAAGGCACAAGTACACAAATATGTATTCTGAAAAACTAAAACAGCAGTGATATTTAATTAAGATGGTGTAAGCCTTACCCCAGTCATGGTTGAAATATGAGAATTCTAGTTCTCTTTATGAATTAAGAGCCTTATTTACTAGATCATAAGCAGGATTTTGTGGGGAAAGTGTGGCTCTGAAAATGAGCTGCTCTTAACACTAAGCTCAGTTGTACAAAAAGGAAACACTTGACAACTCAGGCTTTGTGTTGGCAATACAGTGCCTAAATGTGGGGAAAGCGGACAGAATCCCAAGAACACTGACACATCAATCAGCCCAGAGGAGGGGTGGAAAAAATGATTAGAATTGACTCAACCTTTTGCACCTTTACTAAAAGGGGTGGGGGTTGGCATACGCAGGAAGGAAGAGAAAAACAGTGTAAAGAGAAATATCTGAGGTTAGAAAGAGGAGAAAAGCCAGGCCCGGTTAATTTTTTCTGAGGATGCCCTTGTGTCACCTGAAGTACTGCCAGTGGTGTTCGTTCTGGTCCTCTTCGGAGGGCTCCTCAACGCCAACTCTGGGCAGCAGAAGAAGGGAATGTGAGTGTGACAGGGACAACAGGAGAGCCAGGAGCTCTGGGCAAATGATCTGGACCATGTCCATGAGAGACTATTTCTCACTTTCAATATAAATCCATATCCTCTCTTAAACTGTCCCCATCCTCTAAAACCCAGAGAGGCTGAGAGGCCACTAAATTTAAATTTAAAGCAGCAATATCAGGAGCCAGGTCAAATGAGGATTGATCGGGAATGAGGATGAGCCTCTCAAAATATAATGTAATAAAATCAGAGGATGAAATACACCTCATAGAAAACAAATTTACATTTTTTTTGCAAATTCGTCTGTTTATAAAGCAAGATACCAAAAATAGAAAAAAATAAATTGTTGCTTAAATGTTACACATATTTAAAGTGTTTACATATATTTTTACACATATTTGACAGAAAGAACAAAAAGCATGATATTATTGAAAAACAGCAACAATACTTAAGAAGACAAAGATGGTCTTTTTTTTCAGACAAGCACACCATGTTGTACATAGGATCAACCTGAAAGTCGGGAACCTCGCTTCTGCTACTCTCTTTAGCTTGTAGCCTTTTGAGTTGACATGGTCCACCTTCACCTTCCTTAATAATTTCTGGGTTACTCAGAGTGCATCTGAATCTTACTATCATGTTGGAGCAGGGTTTCGTAAACTCAGCAGCATTGACATTTCAGGTCAGATAATTCTCTGTTGTGGTGACCCGTACGGTGCACTGTAAGATGTTTAACAGAGTCTCCGGCTTTCACCCACAAGATACTAATGGCAACTCCACCCACCAAGAAGCTGAAGTTTTGACCCCTTCCTCTTGTTGTGGCCAATTAAAAACATCTCCAGATACTGCCAAATAAATGTCCCCTGGGGGACAAAATTGCCGTCAGTTGAGAATCACTGCACTGAACCATGTATTCTCAATGGAGGCAGTATCACCCTCCTGGGTATAAAAATTGGTTCTTGTAGGTAAAAGAAAATACTTGGATATTACAATGGTTTGTAGCCCTCCAAAGTGCCACAGCACAGACAGAGAGGCATAGCAGATCTGTGATATTAAAATTTCACTGGGGGAGGTAATTGAGGAAAAGGTTTTTAAAGGCTCCTCAGCGGTGACAATAATGAAAAAAAGATTGAGAACTACTTCGCTAGACAATGCCCAAATTCTCATGTTACTAATATCCCCTGACATATGCAAGTGAGGACACGATTCTTCTTAAGGTGGTACTTTTAGTTACATGTTCAGAATGTGACTTAAATCAGACTCTATTACTACAACATTGAAAAATTATAGCAAACACCAGAAAAACAAGCCAGATTCCTTAATGTAAGATTCATTGTCTCTTCAGTAATAGTATTAATAATAGTAGCAGCTGTAATGCTATGATTAATACTATTAATATAATAACAGCTAAAATATACTAAGTGCTTATGTGTCAGATGGTACACTGATGAGAGAATTCTTCATTGCATTATTTATTACATTTTATCCTCACACTATGACTGTCCCTATTTAATCAGTGAGGAAACTGAGGGATACAGGTGAAATAAGTTGCCCAAGGTCACAAAGGTAGAAATGGTAGAGCCAAGATTCCAACTCAGGCTGCTAGACTCCAGAGCCTCAGCTCTTCCTCTTATAGGATATTGCCTTTGATTACAAGGTGGCATCTTTAAGGTCTTTTAAAATATCCAGTTGCAAATGCTATTACATAAAGAGCTCAGGGCTTCTCCCTGCCTTTATTCCTTATGTTATCTTGCAAAGAGCTTTATTATAAATTCTCAGTCTAACAGGATTATGCCAAGTAGAGCATTCTTACTTGTCTTTGAATGATTATATTACTACACTCTGGAATGTGAAGGTTACAGTTCATTTGGCCACCTGGGTGTATGTCGTTCCACCGCCCCCCCCCCCCCCCCCCACCCACTATCTCCACCGTTTTGTGTGTGTTACTTGAAGCTGAGGACTCCTAGAAGACAGCCACCATGCTGTCGCAATGTGGTCAGGACACACACAAGGCTCATCAGCCAAAATAATCCCACGATCATTTTTTAAGTTGCTAAAATTACATCCTTTGTCAATAACAACTCTTAAGAGACTAAGAAAAATATTTTGTTTTAACAAAAAGCAATTTGCACATTTTACCATTATGTTTTAAAATACCAATCACAAAACACCAATTTAAAAAGATAAATTGGATTTATGGAAAGCAGTGACCTGGCTTTGGATGTACAGTTATATTCATTTTTATTTTATACACAGACTTGAAATTAGCCATAGTAAGAAACACAGCTAACTCCTATTTATGGTGAACTCCAAGAACCACCCTGGGCAGCTGACTTCTGAGCAGCTACTTAACAGTTCATCAGGGCCTCCCTCTATCAGTAGCCTGGAGAAGTAAGGAATAAGTAGGTACTGATCATATTGAGGTCACGGGGTCAAAATACCAAATTGAACTTCAGGGGGTTTCTGAATCAATTTAGAATAAGAACATTAGTTACAGAAATGATACATGGCCATCACACCACAAGCCACAAGCTAGAAAAATTAATCTGTTTTATTACCCTATTTCAGAGGGAATTTCTTTTGATGTAATCTCTGTAAATGTCAGTTTCTACACTTATGTAATCATTATTTATACACATCTGGAAAAATGCAATGAGCTGACACAGTATGTATTTTTCAGTAATGGCATACTTTCCTTCATTGTGCTGTCTGGATAGAGTCGGACAGAAAGAAGGAAATGATAAAGATAGAAACAGAAATCAACTAAAATGAAATTAGAAAAACAATACAAAAAATCAATGAAATAAATAGCTGGTTCTTTGGAAAAGATCAATAAAATTGGCAAATGTCTAGCAAAATTGACCAAAAACAGAGAAGATATATCAAAAATGGGATATCACTGTAGACCCCACAGACATCAAAAGGATAACAAGGGAATGCTACAAACGACATAAACTTGACAACTTAAATGAAACTGACCAATTTCACAAATCACCACAACTTACCCAATATGAAATAGGTCATCTGAAAAGACCTATAACTAATAAAGAAATTGGCTCCATAATTGAAAAACTCCCAAAAAAGAAGTCTCCAGGCCCAGATGGTTTCACTGGAGAATTGTACCAAAAGTTTAAGGAAAATAACACCAATTTTACATAATCTCTTCCAGAAAACAAAAGAGTAAGGAACATGTCCAACTCATTTTGTGAGGCCAGATTGCTCTGATACCAAAACCAGACAAAAGCAGTATAAAAAATAAAGAACTACTGACCAATATCCCTTATGAATACAGACATAAAAATCCTTAACAAAATGTTTGCTCATATAATTCAGCAATATGTAAATAATATACCACACCAAGTGGGGTTTATTTCAGAGAAACAAAGCTGGTTCAATATTTGAAAAGTAATTAATGTAATTTGCCATATTAATAGGCTAAACAAGAAAAATCATATGATCATATCAATTGATACAGAAAAAATATTTGATAAAATTCAATACCTGTTCATGAGATGAACATCTACAAATACCCTGTAGCTAATAGTATAGTTAATAAGGAAAGACTGAATGCTTTCCTTTTTTTTTGAGATGGAGTCTCACTCTGTCGCCCAGGTTGAAGTACAGTGGCCCATGATCTCAGCTCACTGCAAGTTCTGCCTCCCGGGTTCATGCCATTCTCCTGCCTCAGCCTCCCAAGTAGCTGGGACTATAGGCGCCTGCCACCATGCCCGGCTAATTTTTTGTATTTTTAGTAGAGATGGGGTTTCACCATGTTGGTCAGGCTTGTCTCGAACTCCTGACCTTGTGATCTGCCTGCCTCGGCCTCCCAAAGTGCTGGGATTACAGGTGTGAGCCACCGTACCTGGCAAATGCTTTCCTCTTAAGATCAGAAAAAGATGAGGACGTCCATTTATACCACTCTTATTCTACACAGTAGTGAAAATCCTAACCAGAGCAATAAGGCAAGAAAAGGAAACAAAAGGTACACTGGTTGAAAAGGAAGAAAAAAAAAAACTGTCACTATTTACAAATAACATGATGGTCTATGATGGTCTATATGGTCTACGCAGAAAATTCCAAAGAATCTACCAAAAAAAAAAAAAAAAGGACCAAAACCCTTTCAGAACTAAAGAACTAATAAGTGAGTTCAGCAGTAAGGTGACAGGATACAAGTTCTAACAAAACACGTACAGGCCTTGGGTGCTGAAAACTGCAAAAGTCAAATGAAAGAAATCAAAGAAGATGTAAATAAATGGAGAAATACATCATGTTCATGGATTGGAAGACTCAACAAAATAAAGATGTCAATCTCCCCAAAAATTAATGTAAAGGTTTAACATAATTCCTATGAAAGACCCAGCAAGATTTTTTTTTACATGTAGACACATGTGTTCTAAAATTTATGTGGAATGGAAGTAGAATAGCCACAACAATAAAGTAGGAGGAATCACTCTAACTGATACTAAGGTTTACTGTATAACTATAGTCATCAAGACAGTATGGTCTTGGAAGGATAGACACATAAACCAATAGAGCAGTGCAGAAAGACAACCCCATGCATACAGACAACTGATTTTTGACAAAGAAGCAAAATTAATTCAATGGAGTAAGGATAGTCTTTTCAACATATGTTAGAACAACTGGATAGCCACTGGCAAAAAAAAAACCTCAACCTAAACCTCACATCTTATACAAAAATTAACTCAAAATGGATCACAGACTTAAATGTACAGTGTAAAACTAAAAAGCTTTTAGAAGATAACGCAGAAGAAATCTTCAGGCCTAAGGCTTGGTGGAGTCCTTAGACGTGATACAAATGCATGACCCATAAAAGAAAAAAAAATTGATAAATTATAAATTAAAACTTCTGCTCTATGAAAGACCCTATTAAAATGATTAAAAGACAAGCGCCGGGCGCGGTGGCTCACTCCTGTAATCCCAGCACTTTGGGAGGCCAAGGTGGGTGGATCACGAGGTCAGGAGATTGAGACCATCCTGGCTAACATGGTGAAACCCCATCTCTACTAAAAATACAAAAAATTAGCCAGGCGTGGTGGCGGGTGCCTGTAGTCCCAGCTACTTAGGAGGCTGAGGCAGGAGAATGGTGTGAACCCGGGAGGCGGAGCTTGCAGTGAGCCGGGAAGGTGCCACTGCACTCCAGCCTGGGAGACAGAGTGAGACTCTGTCTCAAAAAAAAAAAAAAAAAAAAAAGACAAGCTACACACTGGGCAAAAATATTTGCAAACCATGTATCTGACAAAAGACTACAGTCTCGAATAACGAACTCTAAATACTCAACAAAGAAACAAACAATCCAATTTAAAAATGGACAAAAGACTTGAACAGATACTTCACCAAAGACATATGAATGGTAAATAAACACATGAAGTGATGTTTAATATAATTATCTATGAGAGAAATGCAAATTAAGACCACAATGAGATATTCCCACATACCTACTGGAACAGCTGAAATGAAAAACACTGACAATATCAAACGCTGGGGAGGATGCTGAGAAACTGGACCCCTCATACACTGCTGGTGGGAATGTACAATGGTACAGCCACTCTGGAAAACAGTTGGCAGTTTCTTATAAAACTAAACACACGTTTACTATCCAACCCAGAAGGCACACTCCTGGGCATCTGTCTTGGAGAGGTGAAAACTTATGCCCATGCAAAAACCTACAGAAGAATATTCACAGTGGCTTTATTTTTAATAGCCCAAAACTTGAAACTATCCAAATGTCCTTCGAGGGGTAAATGGTTAAACAAACTCTGGTACATCCAGAGTTTGGCTGGAGCCACTAATTAGGCAGCAGGGACCAGAGGAGGAATGTGGCAGGCCCACCTTGGAATACTACTCTGCAATAAAACATAACAAACTTGATACATGAACAACCTACATGGATCTCCAAGGCACTTACAAGAGCAAAATGTCAAAAGTCAACTCTCTACTCTCAATGGAAAATTATTTGGTCCCGTATATGTTTGAGGGGAAGGGTAGAAAAGGATTTACAAAATAGCATGAAAAACAAACATGATTTAATGAGGCTCTGAGCATCCAGAGCATCTACCAGGTGACCAGACAAACAGGAGCAGGAAGTAATCTCAGAGGTCACCAAATGCAAAGATTCTCAACTGTGTGCAGGGTAAACCTTTTTTCTTGCCCTAATTCTGCTACATAGAACAAAGATGGTACCATCTTATGTCTTAAGTTTAAAAGTAAGAGACTGTAAATTTTCTTCAGGTTTATATTCTCAAAGATGGATTCTTTTCCTTAATCCAACCCTTGAGATTCATGCCAGGTAACTGAAATTCTAACCTTCCCAAATTTTATAACTCTTCTTTACAGGCAGTATAGCACAGTGGTTAAGAGTGTGGACTCTCTGGTATGAGCACCTAGGTTCAAATCCTAGCTTGTCCACTTAAAGCTCTGTGACCTTGGGCAAATTTCTGCTTTGTGCCTCAGTTTCCCCAACTCTAAAATTGAGATAATAGTCCTATCTCCCTTGTAAGAATGTTATGAGAATTATCTTAATATATGCATGGTGTCTGGAACAATGCCTGCAACCTAAGTGTTACTTATTATTATGACCAACACTGATAAACCCCATATTGGTTCTGCAGACCCACCTGGATCTCAGGCAGGGATACACTAGCCCAGAAATGGTGAAGCTGGCAGTGGAAGTGGCAGTGGCTGGCGGCAGAAGTGGCAGCCCAGGAATCTCTGCCTAACATCTATACGAAAACTGCAGATACAGGAGATGATTCTCTCAAATTTTAGTTTCTTCCCCCCACCTCCAAGGATGACTGGGAGATCTCTGTTCATTTTCTCTCCTCCGAGGTATGTACGCTGTGCAGCTGTCTCGGGCATTCTACAGTCTAGAGAATACAAACTAAAAAAGCCAGCAGAGAAAGAAAAACCATTGCCACCATGTGGCTTTTCAAAGAAGTTTTCTTCACACCTTTGCACTACCCAAGTCTTGTTGTTCCGCAACACGGTCACCCTGTGCAGACCTGAAATTGTGGCAAGTGGCCAGAGCACATCCAGTGATGTGCAGCACAACACTTACAGCTGAAGTGCCCTTGAGATCACCTGGCAGAGCATCTTCACTCAACGCTGAGGAAACCTGAGGCCCAAACACATGAGAGGCTTGTCTTTAATTCAAGCCAGAGTTGGGCTGTGGGTCTCTTGAACCCTATTTCCAATGACCTCTTTACCATAAGATGCTGGAGCTCACAAACACAATTTGGAATTCAGGCGTTCTTGAAAAAGTCAAACTCGTATCAGTGCTCCTTCTGTCCTGACACAGCTACAAAGCCACAGGCAGAGGACGTCCATGAAACTGCAACAGGTGAGGGTTACCCAGGAAATGTCACCTCTTTTGTACACTCAAGCAACAAGAGACAGCATACAGCTTCATGCTAAAATAAAACTCTAACTGCCTCTATATCTGGCTGGTGAGCTTGTTCTTCAGAGTCTGGATTTCATTTCAAAGGAACATGAAATACTGGACTCTGCCAGGGGCTCTTGGTCTATTTTCTGTCCTGCAGCTTTAAGACTTTTAAAATTTTTGCTCTAATGTCACTGTTCTAGCAAGATCCAGGCACTTCTCATTCTTTGTACGTTTGCACTGACAAAAATTTTTAATGACTACATTTTTTTCTCCTGGAAAACCCCATACTCCAAACTTTTACTTATTGTTTAAAAAAAAATCGTTAATCCCTCCTCACAAACAAAACCAAAGACTGTAAAAGGCTTCCATGAACTAAAGAAGCACACCCTGCACAGGTTGTTGAACATTCTCAGAAACAGTGACAACTGACATACTCAATTAGCCTTGGTTCCAAACCAACCTGATGTTAAGCCATGACAACATGGGTGTTGTGCCTCCTCCAATGATCCAGACGGTGAAGAACACGATGAGAAGGGTGGTTGTGAACATCATCTGGCGAGCATAGGATGCCGTGTCACGGATGGCCAACGCAAATGCCATTGCTCCCCTGAGGCCTGCAGGGACCAAAGAAGATCTGCTTATAAGAATTAAATGACAATGTTGTCTCAAAATCCACTGCTGCCATTTGGGGCTAATAAACTCTATTCATTCATGCTTCAGGGGCCAAGTTGTCTTACTCAGAAAGAAGAACCTTAAAGGCATGATTTTCTTTTATTTGATGCTGTCTTTTGCAAAACTCCCGAACACAATGAAAAAGCATCGTACTGCTTTGTACAGCACTTTTTCAGAATAATAACACTCCTATTACTTAAATGATTCTCCTGCTAGTAACATGAAGTAAAAATAAATATAAGTAAGTAATAATAATATAAGCTAAAACTGTGATCCCAACACAACCCAAGCACCACACAGTCAATATAAACTTAAAAAACAGGCTAGGTACGAGTATTCAAATTTGTGGAACACAGTTCAGCATTTCCTTAGCAAAAGGGGAAACCACACAGAGAAGTGAAAATATAACCCAATCTACATCAGGGGTGGTCAACTCTTTCTGTAACTGGCCAGATATTAAAGATTTTAGGTTTTCTGGGCCAAGAGACAAAATCAAGAATATTATGTGGGTACTTAGATCAAAGAGACGAACATTTCCACAAATGTTTATTATCAAAAATCAATAATAATAATTGAGGCCACTTTGTTGTAATACAGGTCTAATAACGAAAAGAGGGAAATTCTTCCTGGAGGGGATATTTTGCTTAACTGTTGTTTCAAAGTCAGTGTTGTCTAGCATCAAATAGAGTGCATGTCTAGCATCAAACAGAGTGCAAACATTCATCTGTATAAGACATTCTTAGCTCATGGGCTATGTGAAGACAGGCAGTGGCCAGATTTGGCCCAGGGGGTGTAGTTTGCTGATACCTGATCTGCATTATGGATTTTAAGATTAATACCATCAGTTTAATGTTTTGGAGTTCATCTTTCTAAGCTCTTTCGTTCCTTTCCCATATCATGCTCATAATTTATTTTATAGTAAAGACTGAATCTGGCTGGGTGTAGGGGCTCATGCCTATAATCCCAGCATTTTGGGAGGCAAAGGTGGGCAGATCACCTGAGGTCAGGAGTTTGAGACCAGCCTGACCAACATGGTGAAACACTATCTCTACCAAAAATACAAAAATTAGCCAGGCATGATGGCATGTGCCTGTAGTTCCCTGCTAATGGGGAGGTTGAGGTGGGAGAATCACTTGAATCCTGGAGGCAGAGGTTGCAGTGAGCCGACATGGTGCCACTGCACTCCAGCCTGGAGGACACAGTGAGGCTGTGTCTCAAAAAAAAAAAAAAGAAAAAAAGAAAAAAAGAAAAAAAAAAAGACTGAATCTATAGTCTTTATATCTAGTATTAATTTTTATTCACCATGGGGAAGATTATGTGTATAACATGCGAGAGAATGAAAAGTTAGACTTACTATATCTCTTTGTACATTTTTCTACTTTTCGCAATTTCACAATTATTAATATATGTAATCTGAGCACTTCACTACAATTCACTAAAGAAGAGTGACATCAATAAAAGTTACACTGAAAACAAAGTTGATGTTTTCTAGTCATCTGTCCTAGTGAAATATTTATACACATCTAGGTCACCCTACAGCCAGCCAGCTATGTCAAGGGTCAACATTTAAGCCTCTCAAGGGATGTTGACTTAAAGAAGAAAACTTGGGCATCAGAGAGAGACCACGCAGAATATATTTTTCTTAATTTCATTAGGTAAGCATGGTAAGCAATATGAAAGTGAGACCTCAGGTCTTTCATAGCCTTGATGAATGAGTTCCTTTTGATAGGCAGATTTCTCCCAGCATAAAATGTCTTTTATTGGAAATATCATTAAACAGCACTGTACACTTCTCAGCTTTTTAGTACAGAAGCCAATGAGCATATTTAAGTTGACCTAGATGACAGGGTTAGCTCCAACTAATCTTCCTCTTGTCCACTGGCATATTCCTAATATGTACATAGAAGCTTATCACCATCCTCTTCACCAAGCTCTGAATGTGTCCCTGCTGCTCTTGAGTGAAGCTCAAACTCTTTGGCACAGCACTGGAGCTTCTCTGAGGTCTCCACTCTACAGTAGTGGTTCTCAAAGTGTGGTTTTCAAACCAGCAGCAGCGGCAGCTCAGAAATATTAGAAGAACCCACTCCATATCCCCAGAATCAGACAGTGAGGCCCAGCAACCTGTGCTTTAACAAGCCCAATGGGCAATTCTGATGTAACCTAGAGGGTGAAAATTATGAGTTTAGATACAATTCTCCTTTCCAACCTCACCTTCTTTTTTTTTTTTTTTTTTTCCTTTTTTCTTCCATATCATTCCTTTCTTATACTGATTTGGAAAAAAGATTTAGTACAGTTATGCTCAAAATGAGTACCGGGCCCATGTGGCAGGGCCAAGTAACTAAAACATGATTCAGAAAACAGGCAGTGAAAGACACACTTGCACATGATCAAGAGGCATTTCACTGCGATGAAACAAGGCGGGGCAGGGATTCTAAAACACACAGCAGGAGGCACTCCTACCCCTTTCAAGTCAAGGAGCTTGTGCCATATTGGTATAAGGAATGGTTTATTTTCTGATGATCACATGTGGGATTATTTCAACTGCCACTAGAAACCCCACAAGGACTTTTGTTTTGTATTATTTATATACTTCGTTTTTGTAAAATAAATGCAACAGAAACTTAATTCAGGATTGATCCCACCCATCAAGTAGAGCCGGCCCCTCTGGGGTCAGGAAGGAAACCGTTTTTTTGTTTTTACATCACCATGCTGGTTACATTCATCTTCCACTGGAATGACTAGAGCCCTCCGGGCAGTGGCCTGACTACAGAAGAACACAGGACTGGCTCCTGGGGGCAAACAGGCTCTCTTGCTTCTCCTCATTGGCCGTGCCTTAGCATGGTTCCTCCCTATCTCCTACTCGAGCAGGTCCTTAGTACACAAAACCCTGGTAAAAACCCAAGTCACTACCTCTCAACTCTTTTGGATAAGGAGAGTTTTCCCTGGGCTTGGACTGAGAAGCCGTGCCCTCCCTGGAGGTGCTATCTTGACTAGATTGTGTGAAGACAGTGGCTGCAGGAGAAAAATGGCTGAAATGAAAAATGGGAGTCACTGGTACCCATCTGCAGCTACAACTTCAGATGCCTACAGACGTGGTCAGTGTGACACGTGCAGTGGGGAGGGACAGAGAAAGGGATGGGCAAGGGGGGTGTTCCCAGGGAAAGTAGTCTATCCGCTGGCCTTTACCTCTTCACTTTGCCCTGGGCAGCCACAGCTTCCATGGCTTTACACACGGTCTCTTCATCCCCCAGGAACTGCATGCGCCTGATGTGCTTCAAGTTCTTGTCCAATTCACAGACAACAGGAATAGGAGTCGGCAGGTTCCTCTCTGCAGAGAGACCCTCCAGATGCTTGACAATGCCGGGGAGGCTGTTGCCATGGGCTGTAATCAGTACGCATTTCCCCTCCTTAATCTGGGGAACTATTTCTTCATTCCAAAGGGGCAGAGGTCTGGCAGAAGTGTCCTTCAGACCCTCACAAGAGGGTAGCTGATCTTCAGTGAGGTCTACATACCTGCGATCTTTACTGATGCTGCTGTAGAAGGGATGATTGGGCTCTATGAGAGGTGGTGGGACATCACAGGAGCGCCTCCAGATCTTTACCATGGTTGGCAGCAGTTTCTGCTTTATGGAGGTCGGTCAGAAGCCCAGAGTGCCACTCATTAAGATGCCAAGTCCTCACTATGGGCAGCCGTATCAGGTCAGTGGCATCTGGCACTGTCCAGAGGACCCAGATTGCTTTCTTCTGCACTGAGGTGAAGCAGATGTTGAACTTATAGCCAGCATCTTGCAGTGCCTGTCTACCTCACTTCACCTCCTTGTGACCCCCAGGCTCAGGGAGGTGTCCTTCCAGCCACTGAAGCAGTTCTCCAGGTTCCAGGCACTCTCCCCGTGCCAGATCAGCAACAGCTTGTAGGCAGCAATGGTGGTCAACCTCACCCTCTTTCTGAATTATTCCATGTATCTGACATTTAAACCAGACTGCTGCCCTTCCCTAAACAAGCCAGGCATGCCAATGCTTTTCTGCCTTCCCAAACTGCTGCCTCCTGAAATTCCATTCTTCCAAGCCTAGCTAAAAGGCCACTCCCTTAGTGAAGATGGCCCTAAGCCATTCTCTTCTTGTCCACGTTTCTTTCAGACCTCTTTTGTGCAATTCACCAACCTCTCTTGGAAGAAAATTAACTCTTTGTCTACCTGCCTCCCCCCAGCAGACTGTCAGCTCCGTGAAGGAGGCTGGTCTTTGCATCCTCCACAACCTAAAGCTGTGGCTTATGAAAAGAGGATGCTCTGGCCAGGCACGGTGGCTCAAGCCTGTAATCCCAGCACTTTGGGAGGCCGAGATGGGCGGATCACAAGGTCAGGAGATCAAGACCATCCTGGCTAACACAGTGAAACCCCGTCTCTACTAAAAAATACAAAAAACTAGCCGGGTGAGGTGGCGGGCGCCTGTAGTCCCAGCTACTCGGGAGGCTGAGGCAGGAGAACGGCATAAACCCGGGAGGCGGAGCTTGCAGTGAGCCGAGATCCGGCCACTGCACTCCAGCCTGGGCGACAAAGCGAGACTCCGTCCCCCCGACCAAAAAAAGAGGATGCTCAATAAATGTTTGTCAGAGTAAAAGGAAATCATCTTAGAGGACTATACCTGTATCTAAGTTCAGAGGCAAGCTAGTGTGAGACAAAATGACTGCTTTACTGAGCAGTGCCTGTTGGTTTGATTTCACTATGACTCTGTGAGCCCCCCGATAACTACTGCATGGCAGTAATGGTGGCTGCAACTCACTCTCTGTCTTAAAGGACAGAGGTGCTTTTAAGGGTCACAGTAGCCTTCTGCAACTAACTTCTCCTCCCTCTGTTCTGCAGAAATGCTCTAACTTCAGTCTCATTTATATAAAGCTGACGCTTACCACCCCCACTGCATCATCCACTCATGCCAGTTGCTCTCTCCTTACTCTACTTCCACAGCTTTCTTTATTGTCCTTTGTCCCCTCAGTGGCTTCTCCAGACTTCTGAGCTTTACAGGGAAAAGGGGGGGCATGCGGGAGACAGTGTCAATTCAGCAGGATGGTCACAGCTATTAAATTCCAGTGTTGGGTCCCCCTTGCTTACATGAGTGTATTTTATTTCTTTTGCTCCACAGAAAGTGAGAGCTGGGGGATCTCAGCTAATTAGTTCAATTTCATTATTTTACAAGAGAGGATACTGCAGCTGGGAGGTGCTGAGTGACTTGGCCAGTGCTCTTTCTCATCAGGAGCTCTTTTCCTTCTAATTCTAGACCTGGCACCCTTCAGAAAGCTTAAGGGTTATGAAGATCTTCTAGAAAACAATCAAGCACTTTAAACACCATATCTCCAGGTCCCTTGAGTGGTAGTGATGAAATAGAAATGCAAATAATTTGGGGAAGAACGTTCACATTTGGTAGTATGGTTTGCAAAATCAACACTAATTCAATTGAACATGTACATCTGTCTATTCCTCACTGCAGGGGACACAAACGGACCAGAAACTTGAATGCTTGCCTTTTTATGAACTTTATCAATTATATTTTAGTCATATTCTTGTTACCTGCTGAATAAAACTCATTTTCTTTACACTTACGCCTTTTTACCTGAAAACATCATCATGTGTTGAAAATTCCAGCCAATCTTATGCCTTCTGCCCAAGTTGAGGAAGAAGGAAAGCGGGTAGATGTGCGCGGCTCTGCCCAGGAAGATGGCAACCTGACCACAGGTGGAGGTTAAGGGCCCAACAGTTTCCAGAATGGCATTCCACACAGCCTCCGGCTGAGCAGGGAATTTTAGGAATACTGTGACGCCTCATTATAGTCCAGAGAGCTGCCCAAAGAAGCCCGGCTGCCTAGTTTCCCTCAGACAAGTTTCTCAGCAACAAAATGGGAGTAGTTTGGCTAAGCTTCCCCACCTCCTGATTCATAGAGATCATTTCTAGCTTGTTAAACACACTGTTGTAACTTCTTGATTTAATTCAACTGGTATCTATCTATCTATCTATCTATCTATCTATCTATCTATCTATCTGTCTGTCTATCTATCTATCTATCTATCTAAATCTATCTAAAAAGGAGTCCAGAATAAGCTAAAGTACCACGGCAGGAGAGGGCAGTTGAGAGAAGCAAACAGTGTGTGCTGGGCTCTACTAAAAGAAAAGGCACTAGAAGAAAAAAATTGCTAATCCTGCAGTCAAACTATAAAGAAAAAGTTTGCTGGATAAGCGCTCGCAGGCTTCATTTGCAAGTAAACATCAGAGATTTTAATGGCCAGAAAGAGCCTGCAAATAAGAGGTGGGGAAATTTAAAATATTCATAACACTAAAAGACATTCACATCACTCACAGGAATGAACCCAGGGAGATATTTCTCTACCTAAGTAGCTAAAATGGCTTTTGGAGATGTAAGAAATGGAAAAGGAGGGTGGAAAAAGGAACTCTGTTGTGGAAACCAAAGAATTCAGGGAAACTGGTCCTTTGTCACTTCTGAGTTTAGAACAGTGCCCAGCTGAGAGAGCTGCACACTGCCCTGGTCAGAGAAGGGAACGTCTGTGGGAGCCAGAGGAACAGGGAGCTTCCGTTTTGGCAAAACACCAGCTGCAGGAGCTGCAGCTGTTTCAGACAGAAGCCAGGGCGGAACTATCTTCTCCGTCTCCTGCAGGGTAAAGCACTGCCTGTTTTTCTTCCGTTTTCTTTCTGTTTTGTTTTAAGCAGAAAGAACGAGGTAATGCTTACAAAGTACATTGTATCCCAGAAGAGAAGCAAAAGTCCTTAAGTGGTAAGCAGCAGTTAGGATCTGCAGAGGACCGGCTTGGCCTCTGCCAGGCCCTCATCTGTAAACAGGGCTGTGCTCTCACTATCTCTCACAGGGTGTCATGCTAGGAATACAAATCAAAACAACATGCAAGGTCTTTCTCAAAAAAGAATAAAAACACTGGTCTTGCAGATTTTTAGCTATTAGTCTGGTAAGCATGGAAATCCAAGAAATGAGCCACCGGTTTAAGCGTAGGAGGCTCTCACACTAGAAGGATTCCAGTATTGCATTAGGCCACTGTCACTGTCCAGCAGCTTGGTGAGTGTCAGTCATTCCTGCACAATAAATTAAGCCCAGAGAGAAAAACACTCCTTTTTTGCCAGCATTCCAAAATCTAAGGATAACCATGAGGCCTCAGAAAAGGCAAATGTGAATGTCCAGCAATAGGGGACTGCGCTCAGTATCTTGAAATCAAGCCCCAGAAAAGTTCGCTTTAATAAAAACATAGTATCTGAGGCCAAGTGAGCAAAACCCTCAGCTGTCCATCCACTGCTAGGCACATGAGAGAAGCCAATCCCGCAAACTATGTCTCTTTTCCAGAAACTGCATTTACAATGGGCCCAGACCAAGGAACCAAGTATTTTTCTATTTTATCTTTTCTTCCCCTTGTTTTTTTTTTTTCTTCTCCTTTTTTTGGTGGGGGTGGGGAGAAAGAGTCTTCCACCATGATCTGCAGCAGCAGGGAAGCTTGAGAAAAAGTAGGGTCACTGCCTGCAAACAACCCTGGGCAGTGTGAGGAAGGGCTGCCCATATTGTGGATGTAGTCACGAGCAAGAGGAGAACCTTTGGGTCATCCAAATCAGGGCACCTCCTGGGTTGGAATTCATAGAGCAATGAAATGTCAAAAATAACACTGGAGACTGACATGGTTGCTGACTTTTAGATTCACCCAGAAGGGCACTTTACAACACAAACTATCACCTGCTGAGCACCAGTTTAACAGAAAGGCCATCTTACACAGAAAAGGCCGAAAGGATGATCTTGGAATACATGCAGTCCTTTAAGTCAAATACATTCAGCGTTATGAAATGCCACTTAAGCCTTCTTTTATTCATCATAAAAACGCTGCGAACTAGCATGGACTTAGTCACCTACCCAAAACAGAAATAGTAATTATTATTTTATGATATTTTATATGATTATATTATTGTTATTTTATATTATTATTATGACTATTATTACTATAGCTTCTCCAACAGTGGTTGTCTCTGCATGTAGAAAATGGTGGAATAAGAAAAGGATACAAAAGCGCCAATGATGAAAATGGGGCTGAAAACGTGCTTCTGGAAGGTAAACAGTGCCAGGCCCATGTAGGAGAAGATGAAGTTCTCTGCCAGGAAATGTAACACCTCAAAGAGCTGCACAGAGAAGGGAAAAGGAAGCTGTAAACCCTGCAGTTCCCCCTTCCCTGTGTTAACAAGCAACTCGTGAGTACCAAGCCTCTCTCTCACCTGCTTGGTTCGACTTCTTGATTCCACCGACAGATTGTTGTAGGTGTAATGAGCTTGTGTGATTCCACAGAAAAGGACAGCTACAACACCTGTTAAAACATCCCCCCAAAAAATCAATGGAAAATAAAGAGGCAGGGGAAAAAAACCCTGCTGGAACAAAAGGTTAAGGTAGGCAAGCCTAGCATATCCAACTTCCTGAATATTTCTGAAACTTTCCTATTGCTGGGTCGGGCACAGTGGCTCACACCTGTAATCCCAGCACTGCAGGAGGCTAAGGCAGGCAGATGGCTTGAGCCCAGGAGTTTGAGACCAGCCTGGGAAACATGGTAAAACCCCATTTCTACCAAAAATACAAAAAATTAGCTGGATGTGGTGATGTGGGCCTGTGGTCCCAGCTACTCGGGAGGCTGAGGTGAGAGGATCGCTTGAGCCTGGGAGGCTGAGGCTGCAGTGAGCCCTGATCACACCTCTGCACTCCAGCCTGGGCAACAGGGGGAAACCTTTTCTCAAAAAAAAAAAGAAATAAAGAAAAGAAAAAAAAAAGTTTCCTATCACTACTGAACACTCCTACAACCCCTCACCTCATATCAACGTTTCTGTCTCCCAACCCTGCCTTCCTTCAAAGCCAAGTACCTCAACATCCCCTCCTTGTTCCAGTTTTAATGGTATCTACTGCCTCCTCTAAACTCCTCCAACTACCATCTGTAGTTGGCATATAGCATTCATTCCCTCAAAGAGACTGTGAGGGCCCATCCAAATTTTTGTCATATTCCTCACTGTTTTTAGAATGAATGGACTGAATTTCAAACTAATGCTTTATATACATATATATTTTTTGAGACAAAGTGGATTATATATTATATATCCCTCAGTGGAGGGCAGTGGCATGATCTTGACTCACTGCAGCCTCTATCTCCAAGGTTCAAGTGATCCTCCCACCTCAGCCTCCTGAGTAGCTGGGACTACAGGTGCACACCACCACACCCAGCTAATTTTTGTATTTTTTTGTAGAGATGGGGTTTCTCCATCTTGCCCAGGCTGGTCTTGAACTCCTGAGCTCAAGGGATCCACCTGCCTTGGCCCCAAAATGTTGAGTTTAAATAGGCATGTGCCACCGTGCCTGGCCTATATTTTTTCACAGTCTAGGGCTTCAGACAAAACAGATCAAGAGTACTATTCCATTTATCCAAGCCCCGATCTTCTATATTTCTGGTTAAAGGTCATCATTTTGTTGTGCGAGACAACTGACGCACCTGGGACTTTGCCTACACATTTACAGATAACTGTTAAATTTTAAGGAAGTGGGGCATTTTGTAATGCTGCATATAAAGATTTGCTACAGTATTTTGAAAGGGTGATAAAAGTACATCCTAAGTACTTGGATTATGTACAGTAACTGTACTTGAATTTTTTAATGGAAAAATTCAATGATTTTTAAAAACGAAAGAATGTGAAGAAGTAAAACCACATTTCACCACACTAATACTATATGAAACTGACACCATAAAAATTTGATATTGAAAAACAATGATTAAATAGCCCAGAGACACAACAATGAAAAACCGTGTTCACATTCACCTGAGCAGTTGCAAAATCACCCTTTAAAGGACACGTATTTTGCTTGTCATTGCTACCGTTTATAAAATAACATAGCAATCAAGGGAAATATACAAATAAAATTTTAATAGATTCTTTGCACCTTAACATCTACTTATAGTTAGAATGAGTACTCAAAAATGTAACTGACTTTGGAATGATAAACTTTATCATTAAAATCTACTTTTTCAGGCTAGGCATGGTGGCTCATGCCTGTAATCCCAGTGCTTTGGGAGGCTGAGGCAGGAGGATCACTTAAGGCCAGGAGTTTGAGACCAGCCTGGACAACATAGCAAACTCTATCTCTACAAAAAATAAAAAAATTAGCTGGGTGTGGTACGTGCCTGTAGTCTCAGCTACTTGGGACGGTGAAGGGGGAAGATCCCTTGAGCCTAGCAGTTCGAGGTTACAGTGAGCTATGATTGTGCTGCTGCACTCCAGCCTGGGTGACAGAGCAAGACCCCATCTCTAAAAAAATAAAATAAAATAAAATCTAGCTTTTTGGAAAGTAAACAATCCATTTAAGACAGAACACTAGCCTTGCTCAGCAATCCTTCATACAGACACTTGCTGAACAGTTAAACTCCATGCAGTTGCTACCTAAGAATTCTTTGCTTCCTTCAAGTTCCCACAGGCCCCACTACAGTGAGGGGAAGGGTGGTGCAAGAGTAGAGAAAACCTACCTGTAAATCCGCAGGCTTCTGCCAAGAGAAACGTGCTCCAGGACATGAGGAAGAAGAGCGCTGTCTCCAGCAGGGGGAAGCAGTGTAGTTTGGTAAACTTAGTCACGTTGGCATTCTGTCAAGGACCCTGTCTCCAAGTACATGTATCAGGGCCACCAAGAACCATACTCCACTAGCCCAGGACCCCTCCCCAAAGGGCTAGCCTTTCCCTTCAACCTTTTTTTTCGGAGGCTCTAAAGCTGCTGGAGATTTCTTCAGTAATACAAATTAAGCTTTCCAGTGGAACACAAGTTTTGTAGGGGTTGGAGGAAGAAACAGTGAGATACTGTTCAATGGGTACGGAACTTCTGTTTGGGATGATGAAAAAATTCTGAAAGTAGACAGGGGGATGGCTACCTGACATTGTGAATGTACTTAATCCCCACGGAATTGTGCACTTAAAAATGGTTAAATGACAAATCTCGTTAGCTATATTTTACCACAATTTTAAGAAATTAATCACATAGGGCGCGGTGGCTCATGCTTGTAATCCTAGCACTTTGGGAGGCCAAGGTGGGTGGATCACCTAAGGTCAGGAGTTCGAAACTAGTCTGGCCAACATACTGAAACCCCATCTCTACTAAAAATACAAAAATTAGCCGGATGTGGTGACATACATCTGTAATCCCAGCTATTCAGAAGGCTGAGAATCGACTGAACCCAGGAGGCAGAGGTTGCAGTGACCCGAGATCGCGCCACTGCACTCCAGCCTGGGCAACACAGCAAGACTCTGTCAAAAAAAATATTATCATGTAATATACCAAAAGCCATTACATTTAAATGGTATATAAATTATATGTCAATAAGGTGGTTTTTTTGTTTTGTTTTGTTTTTAAATAAATTCAGCTTTCTAGAGAAACTGGCAACTGGGTTTCTGTGCTCCTTGAATGGCCATGGTTCTGAGAGGCATGGTCATGACGTCAGGCTGGCTTGTTGGGTTGGTTCCAGCAGGGCTGTGAAGACAAGGCCTGTGAAACCCTGACTGCTGGGCACCACTGAGGCCACCTGAGTCCACAACAGGTGCCTAAGGAAGGCACAGGAAAGAAAGAAATGCACAATTCTTGAGGCAGCTACCAGGTGCTGGTGTCACCTTTTGGGACCAGAGATCCTTCTTGTAACAGTGCCATTCGACACAGGGCCAGCATAGAAGCGTCTCATGAGGGATTTCACTAAGCAATATATGTCTCCAGGGCATCAAAAGGGCCCTTGTGAAGAAAGCAATTTAAATCTGCTATCCAATGTGGTAGCTGAACACTTACAATGTGGCTACTCCAAATTGAGATGTGTTGTAAGAGCAACACACACACCATATTTTCTTTCTTTCTTTCTTTCTTTCTTTCTTTCTTTCTTTCTTTCTTTCTTTCTTTCTTTCTGTCTGTCTCTCTCTCTCTTTCTCTCTTTCTCTCTTTCTTCCTTTTTTTTTTTTTTTTGAGATGGAATTTCGCTCTGTTGCCCAAGCTGGAGTGCAATGGCATGGTCTGGGCTCACTGCAATCTCCACCTCCCAGGTTCAAGTGATTCACCTGCCTCAACCTCCTGATTAGCAGGGATTACAGGCGTGCACCACCACACCCAGCTAATTTTTGTATTTTTAGTAGAGACAGGGTTTCACCATGTTGGCCAAGCTGGTCTCGAACTCCTGACCTCAGGTGATCTGCCTGCCTTGGCCTCCCAAAGTGCTGGGATTACAGGTGTGAGCCACCACACCCGGCACACATACCATATTTCAAAGGCTTGCCACAAAGATTGAATGTATAAAATCTCATTAATTATTTTTTATCATAATTTTGGTTTTTTTTCCATATTGATTACATGTTGGAATGATGTGGTTTAAATTACATAGCACTGCCCACCAAAGAGGATATGATGCAGGACTCAGCACATCTGTAGAAGGGATGCCTGCTCTTTCCACATTTTGTTTTTTTAGTTTGTTTAAACTAAATCCCAGCCATCCTTTGCTTATGGAAGGCCACTAACTAGCTATCGCCACATAACACCATGCGGCCCAGAACAGCAGGTGGCAGCAGCTAGCTGGGGCTAAAGTACTTCCCAGCCAGTAGTCCCTAATTCCCAGCCACCTCCTGGCTCCTCAGCTCTTTTCGCCCCTCTAAAACTGATGCTCCAACTGGATCACAAGAAAGGGAGAGAAAAAGCAAAGGTGAAGACAGAGCGAAGTCTAGGCTTGTATTCCTAAACATTTTTTCAGACTCTCAGCTAGGGACCTAACCGTCATGCTTCACCAAAGTGACATATTTCGGGAGCCATCACACCCCAGTGGAACAATCAATGTAAGATTCCAATTTGAAAGAACAGCTGAGAACTTTCTTTTCGAAAGTGTAATGCCACACACACATACCCAGGCCCTAACTGAAACTACAAAAAGGATATTAGAGCAGTCACAACACCAGTCACAGCTCCCATGGTAAAAGAGCCACTAAATATACCTAGAAAAATGCCAACTGACTTAAAAAAGGCAGCAGCATCAAAGGCATGAGTGTTCAGTCCTGCTGGCTGGTAGGCAACAATAGACCTGAAGTTTAAAAACAAGAGACAGTTTTAAAAGACTGCACTGGTTTTACACCATGGTACCTGAAAATATCGACAAACATAGGTATCTACATTTTGTTAAGCATTGGCCAGGGTAAATTCATTTAATTTAATTTGCGGCCAGCATTGCCCAGGGTAAGTTCATTTAATTTAATCTGCAGCCACCATGTTACACTGGCGTCAGCATTCTGATTGCTGCTGGGCACACTAAGCAACATAATTTTATCCACAAAGCTGATAAATCTCATTTAGAAAAACACCCAATTCAATATGTAATACATTTAAGATGAGCCTCTGAATTTAGCCCAAAGCATACAGGAAACCAAGGTGTCCCTTCTCCAGCAGAAACACTGCTACTTACGAGGACAGTACAATGGCAACAGCATCATTTAGGACACTCTCTCCAAAAAGAAGTGCGTAAAGATCCACGTCTGCATGCAATTCATTAAATATTGCCAGCACAGTCACTGAAAAGTGAGCCAAAAGCAGAGAAATTAGTTTTGGTTTCTGACCTTAAACCACTGATTACAGATTTATAGAGGCAATTTCTATCTTGGGTGGGACTGGGTGATTCAAGAGATAGCAAGGGAATCAAAGACAGACTTGTCTATCTGTGGCAGAAATGAAAACGGCAATCTTCCTTATCTGAAGGAGCTTTGATATGATGCTTGAGTCTAATGACACCGCACCAAAACACTATGCTTTCCACTGTGATCCCATCACCCTTTGAAAGTATCTGTTACAGAACTTCAAAAAATAATGACAATCAATGTGATTTGACTTCACCAGTGTGTTGAGATCTCTTTGATTTCTCTGGCTCAATAGAGCCAAGGTTAAAATAACAAAAGTTATTATACAAATGATTAATGAGACTTTGGCCGGCACGGTGGCTCGCGCTTGTAATTCCAGCACTTTGGGAGGCCGAGGCAGGTGGATCACCTGAGATTACGAGTTTGAGACCAGCCTGACCAACACAGTGAAATTCCGTCTCTACTAAAAATACAAAATTAGCCAGGCATGGTGGCACACGCCTGTAATCTCAGCTACTTGGGAGGCTGAGGCAAAAGAATCACTTGAACCCAGGAGGCGGAGGTTGCAGTGAGCCAAGATCGTGCCATTGCACTTCAGCCTGGGCAACAGGAGTGAAACTCCATCTCAAAAAAAAAAAGGCTGGGTGCGGTGGCTCACGCCTGTAATCCCAGCACTTTGGGAAGCCAAGGCGAGCAGATCACGGAGGTTGCGATTTGAGACCAGCCTGACCAACATGGAGAAACTTCGTCTCTACTAAAAATACAAAATTAGCCGGGTGTGGTGGTGGGCGCCTGTAACCCCAGCTACTCCAGAGGCTGAGGTGGGAGAATCGCTTGAGCCCAGGGGGCAGAGGTTGTGGTGAACCGAGACTGCGCCATTGCACTCCAGCCTGGGCAACAAGAGTGAAACTCCATCTCAAAAAAAAAGATTAATTAGATTTTATAAATTCTATCTTTGTGCCAAGCCTTTGAAATATGGTGTGTGTGTTGCTTAAAATAATAATGACAGGGGTGGGGGTGTGGGCAATATTGCCCCTGATTGAGAACCACCGCTCTAGATATATGCACAAGAGCTGTGTTCTCTCTCAACACTCATACCCAACTACCCTCTCTCAGTGGTTTCTACCATAGGATTGCAAAAACTAAAAACCCACTTTCCCAGCTTCTCTTGCAGAAAGCATCACCTCTTCCTGTCAGGAAGAGGGCAGAGAGGCCAGATACCAACGCAGTCATCTTGCCTCCATGGGGCAACTGATGTGTGACTGAAACCCCAGAACAGTGCAGCAGAAAGACAGTGTAGTATTTTTTGATTGTAGTGGAAGCTGGGACATCAGCCCCAGCACTGGTACCCAAGATAAATATCTATTTGTTTAAGCAGGAATTAGCCAGGTTTTTCTGTTCTTTGCAGCCAAAAGCATTACTAATTAATACAATCAGAAAACCAAGCCAAACAAATGTTCAGTTTAGTGAGTTATTATAAGCCGACCAGTCTTGTAACCACCCCCCTGTTCAAGAAATGGAACTTTGTCAGTCCCCCATATGTCCCATCCCAGTCTGAAGCCTCTTCCTTCACTAAAGGGAACCACTAAACTAAATTTTATAGTCATCATTTTCTTGCCTTTCCCGATAATTTAATCACACAAATACACATTCCCTGACGCTACCGTTTGGTTTTGACAATTTTTTAAAAATTTTATTTTTATTTTTATATTTTTTTGAGACAGGGTCTTGCTCTGTTGCCCAGGCTGGAGTACAGTGGTGTGATTATAGTTCACTGTAGCCTGGAACTCCCGGGCTTAAGCAATCCCCACTACCTCAGCCTCCCAAGTAGATGGGACCACAGATGCATAGCACACCTGGCCTAAAAGCATAATTAATAATAATAACAATAAATGCTTACATAGCATTGATCTAAGTTTCAACTTCTCATTCTCCCTGCTCATTATCTCACAAAACAGGTCAGGAACCCTTCTGTGTCCCTCCTGAGCAAGTCTGTGCCTGACCACAAGGAGGGATGTGGGTGCTGACAACTGGAAGACGATGGGATGGGAATGACAGACTGGCTAAGTGGTTTCTGATGGGAGAGATGAAACAAACTGCCCTCCTCCCTACAGCAGGACCCTTGAAATCAGGGTGAGCAGGGTCATAGCTGTTTCCAACTGGACACAGACTGAGAAATCACAATTAACTAACTGAAGATCACTGGGTACAGGCAGTGGGAAAAACAAAAGAATGGCAGATATATGAAGAAGGAAAAACTCAAGGACCTAAATGTGTTCATTCAGCTAACTTTTCATGGACACTTCATCCGTGTACTCAAGGGCACTTAGCCCTTGTGAGCACTCAGTACAAAGTGGCAAGCACTGACATGTACAAAACAGACCTAACTCAAAGAGCTGAGGGAGCAGATAATGGAGTCTAGAAAGAGTGACTAGGCAGGTGGTACATTTGAACCAAGTCCCAGAGGATGCACTCTAGCCTGGGCGACAGAGCAAGACTCCGTCTCAAAAAAAAAAAAAAAAAAAAAAAGAAAAGAAATTGTTAAGATAGTAAATTTTATGTCAGGCATTTTTACCACAATAAAAAAATTAATAATAAAAAAGGAAACTGCATGTCCTTCCTGTGAACCATCATGATGTCATTTCCCCAATTTTAACTCATCACCTTTGCACTCCTTGAGTCAATCAGCCTGACTCACAGGTTTCTATTTTTCTTTTCTTTTTCTTTTTAGACAGAGTCTCTGTTGTCTAGGCTGGAGTGCAGTGGCATGTGTTCTCTGGTGGCTTCCTAGGAAGGCACCATGGGGTGGAAATGTGTTTTCTTCCTTTAATTGTGGATCTGTCTAAAACAAAAGCCCACAAAGATGGCACATGGCAGCCATGACACATGACCACAGAGTGGAGAAGGCTCCCTGTCACAGTGCAGCCTACACTATCCCACATACATTGTGTCAACTTTGACCAGAAGACCAAAGACTCATGTCTCAAGCCAAGTACAGTAATCAGGGACAAGGATTCTTTTTTTTTTTTTTTTTTTTTTTTGAGACAGAG
>NC_045445.1:101392151-101472028 GCF_002776525.5 Piliocolobus tephrosceles | reverse complement strand
CACCATTCTCCTGCCTCAGCCTCCCAGTAGCTGGGACTACAGGCGCCCACCACCTCGCCTGGCTAGTTTTTTGTATTTTTAGTAGAGACGGGGTTTCACCGTGTTAGCCAGGTTGGTCTCGATCTCCTGACCTCGTGATCCACCCATCTCGGCCTCCCAAAGTGCTGGGATTACAGGCTTGAGCCACCGCGCCCGGCTTGGGACAAGGATTCTTATTCCTTGATATCAGTCAATATGACTCTGTATCCTAATACTATAAAGTTTTTTGTTTCATTTTTTAAGGACAGGGTCTTGCTCTGTCACCCAGGCTGGAGTGCAGTAGTGCGATCACAGCTCACTGCAGCCTCAAACTTCTGGGCTTAAGCAATCGTCTTGCCTCAGCCCCCGAGCAGCTGGAACCATAGGCAATCACCACCACGGCCAGCTAATTTTTAAAATTTTTTTGTGGGAATGAAGTTCTATGTTGCCCAGGCTGCCAATATCAGAATTTTTGTTTGATGCAGTAGACACTAGAACTCAATCTGGTCTTGTGATGCTTAACTCTGCACTTAAGTTTTTATCTCTTTTATGACCCAAGTTTTCAAACAACAGATTTCTAGGAGGCTGGTAAAATACTTGTAATTTGCAAAAATATTCTACATTTCAGGAAGATTTCTATTTAAAAAGCAGTTAAAGTTAATGTCCTGATGTTTAATAAGTTTAAACTTTCAATTTTCTACAACTTCCATTTCTATAAAACCCTTACTATGCCAATCTTCATAGGCCAAGTGAAAATGGAGTAGCATGGTAATGCCTTCCATTATTTTCTACCATAGCATAGACACATTAAAGGGAAGTAAACAATTACAAAGATAATCTAGAAAAGTAAGCCTCTCTATCCAATTAAATGAAGTAACACTGATAGCTCAGGAAACGATATCAATAATCTTTATGTTAAACTAACTTCCCTTTACTTGTTAGTGGTACTAGTAAGACGTTAGTAATAAAATTATAGATGAGTATACTTAGAAACACATTTTCAGACAGACTAAACACCTTTCTCAGACTTATGAAGATCTATTTCTCCATAGACACACATCTGGAGACAGTCACAGACAGCACAGGATTAAAATAATAAAACTGATTTTCAGAGTTCTCTTTGGAAACATGCTTGGGTTAAGAGATGATCTGTTATTTATTTATTTTTTAAACATAAGGAAAACTGAGAAATCTCTTTCTGAGTCAGATGTGGACACAGACCAGCATAATTTAGAGATGGTACATTCTATGTCTTACATGTGTTGTTTCATTTCATCTTCACAATAGCCTTAGGAAATAGGTGCCATCATTTCTACTTTATAGATGAGGAAACTGATGTCAGGGGATAATATGTGTCCAGGCTACCCGATCAGTGATCGGTAGGGCTAGAACTCAACCCAAGGTCTGTGACTCCAAATCCCACCTTTTCACAAACCAGAGTGCCTCGACAGCCAAGTCTTCAATACTAATTTACTCAGGATGTTTGTAACAAAATATGAGTGTGAGAGAGGTCAAGGTTTTTTTTGTTTTTTTAACATTGAGATTCTTCAGAACCACACAACTGCCTAGAGCTATGCTGTCTGATGTGGTAACCATTAGCCACATGTGGCTATACACATTTAAATTACTTAACATTAAATAAAAGTTAAAATCAGTCCCCCAATTGCATTACCCTACATTTCAAGTGCTCAAAAGCCACATGTGGCTCCTGGTTACCACAATGGACTCGCAGATTACAGAACATCTCTGTCTTCACAGAAAGATCTGTAAGATAGCACTGATGGAGAGGACCCCCAAGAGGCATGGTCAAGTGGGATATCTTAGTATCTTTAAGGTTGATACTGTTCAGAATATTAGAGGGCACTGAAGACACTGAACAGACCTTTCCATCTCTACCGTGAGGACAGGAGCAGCTCATTCTCCAGAACTTCTTTCCCTAAGGTGTACTCTCAATAGCTGACACTAAGGAAGAGAATAGCTGTAACTACTGTGCAAACTGATCAAATTATAGGTTCCAACTTGGAAAGGATAACTTTTTTGTTTGTTTTTGAGCTGCAAGGGAGGGTGTAATAATTCACTTGTAAGAATTGGTTCAACCAACACTTGAAAAATACAGGGCAAGGGATTGATGAATAAAAACCATGTCACAGTGCACAGTCCTCTAGGAATGCTGCACAAAAGGAGTTTACAAATTAAATTACATTCACTACAGATAATCATGTGTGTTTCTACTAAGAAAAGGTATTATTTAAACCCAATGATATGTTACATAAAAGAAGGCAAAAGGGCAACACTGAGAAAGAAGAAAATCTAAGTGTAAAACTTATGACCAAATTAGTCATTCTAAGATGAAAGGCAAAACATGTTATATAGCCGGGTGTGGTGGTTCATGCCTGTAATCCCAGCACTTTGGGAGGCCGAGGCGGGAGGATCACTTGAGGTTGGGAGTCAAGACCAGCCTGACCAACACGGAGAAACCCTGTCTCTACTAAAATTACAAAAAAATTAGCTGGGCGTGGTGGTGCATGCCTGTAATCCCAGCTACTCGGGAGGCTGAGGCAGGAGAATCGCTTGAACCTGGGAGGCAGAGGTTACAGTGAACCAAGATCGTGCCACTGCACTCCAGCCTGGTCAACAAGAGCAAAACTCCATCTCAAAAACCAAACCAAAACAAAACAACAACAACAACAAAAAAACATGCTATACAGATACAATGGAATATTATTCAGCCTTAAAGGTTAGGAAATTATGACAAATGCTATAACATGGATGAACTTTGAGGACATTATGCTAAGTGAAATAAGCCAGTCACAAAAGGACAAATACTGTATGATTTCACTTGTATGAAATTTCTACAGTAGTCAAGTTTATAGAGACAGAAAGTCAAAGATAGCTGCCAGGGGCTGCAGGGAAGGGGGACTGGGGAGTTGTTGTTTAATGGGTACAGCATTTCAGTTTTGCAAGATGAAAAAGTTCTGGGGATTGGTTTCACAATGATGTGGGTATACTTAATGCTACTGAACTATACACTTAGAAACTGTTAAGATAGGCTGGGCATGGTGGCTCACACCTGTAATCCCAGCACTTTGGGAGGCTGAGGCAGGCGGATCACGAAGTCAGGAGATTGAGACCATCCTGGCTAACACGGTGAAACCTGCCTCTACTAAAAATACAAAAAAATTAGCCAGGTGTGGTGGCGAGCACCTGTAATCCCAGCTACTTGAGAGGCTGAGGCAGGAGAATGGCGTGAATCTGGGAGGTGGAGGCTGCAGTGAGCCAAGATCACATCACTGCACTCCAGCCTGGGCAACAGAGCAAGACTCCATCTCAAAAAAAAAAAAAAAGAAATTGTTAAGATAGTAAATTTTATGTCAGGCATTTTTACAACAATGAAAAATTAATAATATAAAAGGAAATTGCATGCCCTTCTTAGAAAAGCCCTCTAACTATATATAGTCCCACTGCTTGGGAGGCTGAGGCAGGAGGATTGCTTGAGCCCAGGAGGTCAAGGCTTCAGTGAGCTGTGATTGCACCACTGCACTCCAGTTTGGGCAACAGAGTGAGATCCTGTCTCAAAAAAGGAAAAAGAAAAAGAAAAGCCACCATCTAAGTCTGTTAGACCCACCTATTGGTCACTTCTTCTACCACCATGCCATGCAAATAAATACTACATTCTCCCTACTTTAACAAAAGTTAATGATTGCTCTGAACTTTTTAAGATTTAAATAATGGAATACTATAATAATAAAGCCAAATACCTGGGTCAGTGGCAGAGATGATTGCTCCAAAAAAGAGACAATCTGTGTAGTAAAATTTATCAGAGAGCTGTCCCATAATCTTCATGAGCTTCACCACACCATACATGAGATTTCTGTAAGAAGGTAAGGTAAACTATGTCAGGAGAAACAAATAAGTAACTTAGCAAACATGCAAGCAGAATAGTACTAGAATGCTGTTCTTAGAGATTTATGAAAATAACAGGCAGCTCTCATGGTTGGACACTTATTAGAGATATTGGCAAATAGGACTTTGGCATCAAGTAAGAGTTTGCAAGTTAATGTCATCTTGCTGAAATATCTGAACGTTTCATTTTTAAAAGTTGTACTCTAACAACTAAAGCAACCATGAAGCACAGTCTTCAATTAGCAACAAAGCTAAAGCATTTGAAACAATTGGGTAATACAGAGGAAAGGAAGAGACAGAACCTGGCATCATGTTTTTGTAGCAATAAGTTGCTACAAAACTCACAAGATTCTAAGACAATGCATTTAAAGTCAGAGAAATCAGTAGACTGGATGAAAACAGAGAGAAAAAAAATGGGTTGATCACAAAGATCCAAGGGATTGACCTACTACTGCCTTCTCTGCCAAAAATTATTTCAAAGAAAGGAAAAAGAGGCCAATATCTTTAAATGTCCTATTAGAACATCCATCTAACCATCAAGATATCTGGCCTTTCACTCTTTGCATGGGTCAGGCGGGCCAGCAATAGCCCTCCTTATGCTATGTAGACTGTGACATGGGCTAAGAGGGACTACCAAGTTAAATTTTTCAGCTTGGAGGAAGAACATTTCCTACAAGACAGCTTGCAAATTGGGAGGAGTGAGGACTGTGAAAAGGTCTAGTACGTGTTACAAGGGTATGTGTGCATGCACGTGCATGTGTGTGTGCGTGTGCGTGTGTGTGTGGTGGCAGCAGCAGTGATGGCAGCAGCTGCAGGGGTTAGAGGAGTAAAAATAACCATGGACTTGACTCATTATACCCTACAGCCAACGCTCTAATAATGAGATTCTTGATGCCACTGCCCACCTTTGTGTCTCAAATGCTTAGAAGGATGGACTAGCTAAGCTAGGAGCAAAAGAACTATTCGCAGAATGGAATCCTTTTGAGAAGAAACAGCTATAACTTAATGCTTGCCTATTGTGTGCCAGACACTGTTCTAGACACTTAACCAGTTCAATTTCATTTCACAGCAATTGTATGTTACAGATTTGATTTGCCCTTTGTTGCTTATCAAAGGCTTCTTTCATGTACCCTTTAAACATTCCTGGAACAAGACCCTCCTCTCCATTTCCTTCCACCAGTCTGTGACCTACACAATAGACTTCTCCGGCAGCCTTTTCCCCATTTTGCTTCCTATCATCACTAATGCCAGTTACGTAATGTGTCATTCTTCAATAATGTGTATCTCTTAAAGGATAAGTCCAAGCCCCTCCTTTTTTGATGGCACAAAAGGCCCCTGCTATTATCTCCAGGTTTCTAGCCAATTGTTAAAACATTCATAAGAATCCTAACTTTATTCAGATTTTCTTAGTTTTGAACCTAATGTCCTTTTTCTGTTCCAGGATCTTATCCGGGATACCACATGACATTTAGTCATCCAATCCCTTTAGTCTCCTCATGGCTGTGACAGCAGTTTCTTAGACTTTTCTTTCTTTTTTTTTTTTTTTTTTTTTTTTTTGAGATGGAGTCTCACTCTGTCACCCAGGCTGGAGGGCAGTGGCGCGATCTCAGCTCACTGCAAGCTCCACCTCCCAGGTTCACGCCATTCTCCTGCCTCAGCCTCCTGAGTAGATGGGACTACAGGCGCCCGCCACCCGTTAATTTTTTTGTGTGTATTTTTAGTAGAGACAGGGTTTCACCGTGTTAGCCGGGATGGTCTTGATCTCCTGACCTTGTGATCCACCTGCCTCAGCCTCCCAAAGTGCTGGGATTACAGGGGTGAGCCACCGCGCCTGGCCAGACTTTGCTCATTTTTGATGACCTTGGCAGATTTAAGGAGTAGCGGTCAGATATTTTGTAGAATACCCTTCGACTAGGATTTGTCTGATTTTTTTTCTCATGGTTATACTGAGGTAATGTGGTTTTAAGTGAACGACCAGAGAGGTAGAGTATCCTTCTCATCACAAATATCAAGGTACATACTATCAACGTGACTTACCCCTGCTGTTGTTGATCTTGATCACCTGGTTGAAGTAGTATTTGTCAGGCTTCTCCACTGTAAAGCTACTCTTTTTTCCTGCTTTCTGTACTGTACTCTTCAGAAAGAAGTCACTATGCACAGCCCACACTCAAAGAGGGAGTGGGAGGGGACTGAGCTCTACCTCCTTGAGGGGGATGTATCTACATGAAGTATTTGGAATTCTTCGCACAGGAGATTTGTCTCTTCTCCCCCATTTATTTCTCCATCCAATCGCTTATTTATATCCACATGAACTCAGGGATATTTACTTAATGCTCTTGGGGATAATCTAATACAATGTTATTTGTTTTGTTGTTCTTCAGCCATTGGCTGGGGGGGGGGCTTTGACCATTACAGGGGCTTTCAGGTTGGCTCTTGTGTCCCTTTGACATCCCCCACATTCTTTTGCCTGTCTGTTTTCTGAGCACTTCCTTACTTTCTGGCATTATAAGATACTCCCTTTTCATCTTGTGTATTTCCTGCCCCAGCCCTAGAATTAGCCATTTCTGCAAGGGGCTCTGGCTCTTTTTATCAAAGAATGATAATAGAAACCAAGATCTGGGTGTTGGGTATAATTTTATTTCATGTAAATTGATCTTAATTTAAATAGCCACATGTGGCTAATAGCTACCATACTGAACAGTGTAACTCTCGATCCTGACTGCCATCAAAAATATCAAAATACTGGACTCTGTGGACCCAAATGGATCTCATCCCTATGGAACGTGTGCTAATTTGGTTATAATACAAAGGTTCACTTACCCAATAATGAAGCATGAAACAGCAGTCCCCAAGAAGGCATAGGCCAGTATAGACCCGAGATTTCTGAAAAAGTGTCTCTGAATAAAACAAACAAACAAAACCCAGGAATCACATTGTGATTTTCAACAATGAGCTTAAGAAACACATTAAAAGTCTCTAAAAAGTGGAACTCTACGTACTGTTTCCATTACATCAAGTAACAACTGAAGTTACTCCTATATGGTGCTATTTAACCTTAGACATCATGGTTTTAAGTTATCTTCTATACAGCCAGGTAGTGAGCAAGTAAGCAAGGACTTAGTAAATTTCTAGACAAAACTGCTCTGGATGATTACATTAAGCGTGTGTGTATGTTGTGCACGTGTGTGTGTGAGTAGACCAATCATTTTTATAGATTTAACCCAAACCATTTTACTCAGTGATTCAGCACATCACTTCCAGTTCTGGTGGTACGTCAGAATATCATCACAGATAGAAGTTTAAAACAAATAAAGTGTGAAAGTGCTATGTCATGAGCTTTCTGCTTAATTTGATGTCAGAAAACAGAGTCCTAAATATCTGCTCATGGACCCTGAAACGTCTCTTTATAGTCATCTAGATTAATGTCTGAAGCCTGGGAAAGAGGGACAATAGAGATGGATGTGGAGAAATGAGAAAGAGATAGTTCCATTTAAGATGGCCAAGTTTATACAAAAAGAAACACACATCAATATCACATCTAGAAATTATACAGAAAGAGGTGGCAAAACTTCAATCCTTTCAATGCTTCTGCACATTCATTGGTTACCTTAAAAATGTAAACACACACACACACACACACACACACACAGACATACACACAGATTTACTTGTTTTACCATGTTGTCTTTGAAGGATTTACTTCTTACAAGTCATTAGGCCTCTGGGATATTCCAGCGGAGGAAATTCTGCCTGTTCCTGGGATCCTAAGACACAGTTCTGCCTCCTCAAGGCATAAGCCATTCTCATTTGACAATCAGAACTCTTTAACACAAACAGACAAAATCTCCCAACACCCTGATCAAACAAGGGCCAGGAACACTTTACCTAAATTTCTTTTAAAGGCAGAAGAACCCCAGCATGTCACCTGAGCAATATCAGAAAAAGACAGGGTGCAGGAAGAAGAACCCAGACAAGATCAGGCAGCCACCACGAAGCATGACCAGACAAAGGGCTGCAGGTGTCCTCTGGTGTGCATCCCAGACACAGGGCCTTCCGAGTGCTTGCCCCCATCTGAGTCAGTGAAGAAGGTGTTAAGGAACGCCTGCTGCCCCTAAGCCACCTGCTCAGGAAAGAATCCTTCAAGGGCTTGCCATGCTCACAGGCACCGAATGAGGGTGCTGCCTGTACATAAGATGGACACATTATGTTTGCCTCTTAAATAACCGCCTTTTTGTTTTTAATCAAATGCATTTATACATCAATGTTTTGAAAAATATATATTCCAAAAAAATCAACAGCTGTGAGTCTGCTTCTCTTTAAAAGCTCCAGAAATGGCTTCAATCAGGGAGGGCCAGGAGTGCACCAAGAACAAGGCACCAGATGAATGACACTTGTGAGGTCTCCAAGAACAAATTTCAATCCCAGATGTGCTTTTCCTTGCCACTCAGTTTTCCTTTGGGTAGATATTCCCATGGTAACTCTGAATATAAATTAGATAAATTCATATTCATGACATTAGCCAAAGCAAAAAATTAGGAATGCAAATCTGTAGCCAAAAATACTTTCATAATATATTCTAAAATCACACACACACACACAATTACCCATCTCCCGTTCATATCTGCTGATGCGAGCTGAAACTTAACTGTATTTTGAAAAGCTATACTACCTATTTGTGTATTATGTCTAGCACTTAAATGTATACTTCATAGTTCACAAAGTGTTTTCACATATATTAGCCCATCCAATTCTCACAATGATCTATCTGGAAGGTATTATTTGGACCATCTTATATGAGAGAACCCAAGGTTCAAAGGCATGATGTAAGCTGCTTCAAGTCACATGTCCACCAAACCAAGGCCCACACTGGAAAGGTGGTCTCCTGACCCCAAAGCATCGTGCTCTCACTGTGCAAGCTGCCCTGCTACCCAGTTCTTCGATTCCCACTTCTCTTTGGGCAAGAAAGGACAGGAGGTATCCAGTAAAATCCTAGATCTTTCATCCTACCCTTATTTGGTTATAATACAGCCATGATTAGTTCAGAATCTCCCTTACTTTTCCTCCTCAATTATAAAATGACAAGAAGAGACAAAAGGAGATGATGGCATGCCCTGGCAAAGTCTTCAAAAATATAAGCCCAAGACAGGTCAGGATGAGAAGTTTTGCTTTGGTGAAAATATACCTGACATCCCAAGTTCTGGCTGCACCATTCTAAGCCTTACACTGCTACTCCTTGGGAAATCCTATCCCCTCCCATTCCTCACTGGCAAGTTTTAACATGTTATTGTATATGTGTGTGAGAGTGAAGAAGAGAGAGAGACAGAAGGAGAGAGAGAAAGAGAGACAGAGAGAGAGAGAGAAAGAGAGTGAGAGAGAGAGAGAGAGAGAGTGTGTGTGTGTGTGTGTGTGTGTGTGTGTGTGTGTTTGGTGGGGGAGTCCACCAATAATGACTTCTATGGGTGAATTATTTCCCTGCCAAAGCCCTCTAAGCAAACCAGGAGTGGTAGCACAAAATCAAAGCTAATTCCAATGAGAACTTTTTTCAAGTCAGAAGGCCCGGGTCTGCATGATAGCTATATGATGTGCATAGGTCAGAGGGTCTGAATGTTATCTGTGTATATACCATCCGTTAAATGGTGAAATATTTATTACACATTTCACTGACAACAGGTTTCATCAGAGATGGTAACCATATTAAGGACCAACTATTTAGGTGCCTTTATAGGGGCAATTTAAAAAGGAAAGAGACTAAACTAATAGTTGATAACCTGAAAGACTAGCTGTGCTATTATGATGTGTATGTATTGGTTTTCATCTACAGTTCCTGGCTCATAAGCTCCCACAGCTCTTGTTGCAGTCTTTTGTTGTAATGTTGGGCACTTTAGGCCTCAGAAGCAGGTAGCAAAAAAAATAGAATCTCTCTGACCTTCTCTTGCCCTCCTTTCATCTGCTCCTTTTCTGTCCCAAGGCAGGCCATAGAAACTAAAAATATACTCTAATTTTCTCCTGCCTTTTTGAAGTAGGTCATAAGACCCTCATTTCAGAAGGGATCCTGCCCCATACTGGGGAGGAAGGTATACCACACAGAAAGGCCAAGAAGAATCTGAACACATAGGCCTTGCTGGGTTTCCCCACTCAGTCTGTCAGCATTAGATCACGCCCCTTTTGTCCAATCACTTTTCTACACGACTGTCAATCATGGCTATGCAATGAAACCTCCATAAAAAGTTCAAGAGGATGGGGTTCCAAGAGCTTCCAAATAGCTGAATACATGGAGGTTCCTGGATGGTGGTGACCTGGGAGGGCATGGAAGCTCCATGCCCCTTTCTCCACACTTTGCCTTATGCATCTCTTAATTTGTATCCTTTGTAATATCTTTTATAATAAACTGGTAAATATGAGTGTTTCCCTGAGTTCTGTGAGCCACTATAGCAATGTAATGAAAGAGGGGGTCATGGGAACCCCAACTTGAAGCCAGGCAGTCAGAAGTTCCAGACTTGTGACAGGTGTCTGAGATGGGGTGGGGGGCAGTATTGTGGGACTCAGCCTTCCGTGGGGTCTGGCAGTATCTCCAGGTAGATAGTGTCAGAACTGAACTGGAGGACACCCAGCTGGTGTCTGCTGCAGAACTGATTGCCTGTTTGCTGGTAGGGAGAAATCCCTCCCACATTTAATCACAGAAGTCTTCTGTGTTGGTTACCATAGTGTGAGAGCAGAGAATTAGTGGGCTTTTTTTCCCCACTCAGGCTAGTATTTCAAAAACAAATTGATTGGGAACTGGCAAAGCCTGTGAGTTGTTTTTCTTTTGAGAAAATGGTGCTGATAAAGGGAAGGTTCTGCAAAAACTAAAACGTCTATCAACCATCAGAGTGGCTTTCACAACCCATGATTTGGTTTCATTTTAAAACAGCTATGACTGATTATACATTAAGATTAGTTATGTAAAATATCAAATTACTCATCACCCATTTGATCTGAAGAAGAGTTCCCAAATTCTCCACTTATGTAAAAAATAACGTAATTTGTACCCATAATAACCATCTCCCATCTGTTACATGTCAGAAATGACATACAAATTCGGATGACCCTGGCAACCCAGAGTAGTCAGGTAAACGATATGGTCTTTTTTTGTACAGAAAACCTAAATCCAGAGGCAATAAGGCACAAAAGAACAACTCTGGGCCCTGGAGTCAGACAGACTGAGTCACCTTGACTCAGTCCCGCACTATCTATGTAACCTCATATGCATCATTAATCATTCTGAGCTGAGATTCATCATCAGTAAAACGCAGGACACTCTACGTGTGAGTACACAAACACACTGGGCTGGTGTGCAGAAACACACAGCCTCCGCTCCTCAAGCACCTATTATGGAGATGGAACTTATGTTCCACTTCTCTCCCCCTTCCCCTCCTGCCCTGAAGGTTATGCAGTAAGAAGGGGTCACTTGATCTCTGAAAGAGGAAGTGAGTTGGACCCTGACTTGTAATCTTGACCTTGTTGTGCAAGGTGGGGAATTGTTCTTGCTCCTTTAGCCTCCATGCTGTGAGCAAAAGAGGCAGCTTGTGGCAGGCCCAACAATTTCTAGGATCTCTCCATTTCAGCCTCCTTAAGTGTAACTGTGACCGACCTGGCTAAAGGGTACCTGTCCTCAATTCATGAGGTAGGGTGTAAGAAGCCCCATTACTAAAGGTTAAGTGACATACTCCAACATGCATCTACCAGGGACTTTGGATCATAAATTAATCATTTAATCACAAGTTAACTCTTTGTGTCTGTTTATCAATGAGTCGGAAATCTGGGGCAGAAGCAGTGTGAACTAATCTTCAATCACCATCACCTTCTTACAGAGTTTCTCTGAAGATTAGAAAGAATGGATGTAAAAACAGAAATAAAGAGTATCTGTTCTTAATGCATACCAAATGTTCCGTAAACTATATTTATGTTGGTTGGAAACTGTTTACAAAGCATCTGAAAAGTGCAGAGTGACTTTGATAGAAAACCCAGCCTGATGGGCCGGCATCCTCTCATAAAATGAATTGGGAAGTATTCCCTTTTCTATTTTGTGAAAGAATTTGTATAAGATTGGTATTATTTATTCCATAAATGCTTGATATAATTCACCAGTAAAGCCATATGGGTGTCTGGAAAGGTTTTTCATTATGAACTCAATTTCTTTAATATAGGTCTGTTCAAGCTTTCCATCTCTTCTCAGGTTGATAATTTACGTCTTTCAAGGAATTTGTCCATTTCACCTGGGTTGCCAGATTTATTTATTTTTCTTTTTTTGAGTTGTTTTTCATGGCAAGATCTCATCAGGATGTTGTCAAACTTATTGGCACAAAAATTGTTCATAGTATTCCCTTATCCTTTTGATATCTGCAGGGTCTGCAGTAAAGTCCCTTCCTTTATTCCTAATACAGGTAATTTGTTTCTTTCCTCCTTTTTTCTCAACTGATCTAGCTAGAGTTTATCAGTTTCGGGGGCATTTTGTAGATCCTAAGGATGTTGCTGAGTTTTATTGTCAGGCAAAATCTCTCTTCTCTAGACTCACTGAAAAGGTTTCCTTTAGTCCTCATTCAGAAAGAGAGCAGAAACAAGTTCCACAGTTGTTACCTGCCTTTGGGGAGGCTTAATTTTCAGACAATATTACCACAATGGGAGAGGGAGGGAGCCATCCATAAATATTTGTAAAGATATTTGGCATTTGCATTTATTTATTTATTTATTTATTTTTTAGAGACCGGGTCTTGCTCTGTGGCCCAGACTGGAGTACAGAGATACAATCAAGGCTCACTGCAGCCTCAAACTCCTAGGCTCAAGCTCCCCACCTCAGACTCCTCCAAGAGTAACTAGGACCACAGGCATGTACCACCATGCCCAGCTAATTTTTTTACTTTTTGTAGAGGCATGGTCTTGCTATGTTACCTAGGCTGGTATTTTGTATTTTAAATAACTAGAAGCTCTGACCTAACCTTGCTGTCTAGCACGATGACCCTCAGTAATAAGGATACTTAGTTTCTTTAAAACTTTTTATTTTGGAATAATTATAGATTCACATAAGTTGCAAAGATGAAGTATAGAGAGGTCTCATGTGCCCTTTGCCCAGTTTCCCCCAGTGGTTACATCTTACATAACTATGGTACAATATCAAAACCAAGAAACTGGCATTATATGTATTATGTGTGTGCATAGTTCCCTGTCATTTAATCAAATGTGTAGATTTGCATGACTACCACCACAATCAAAATACACAACTGTTCCATCACCCTGAAGATGTCCCTCACGCTACCCTTTTATAAGCACCCCCATCCCAATGCCCCCACCATCCCTATTCACTGGCAACCACTAATTTGTTTTCCAACCGTTTAATTTTGTCATTTCTACAATGCTATATAAATGAAATCATAGAGTATATAACCTTTTGAGATTGGATTTTTTTCACTCGGCATAATGCCTTTGAGATCCATAAAGGTCATCGGGTGTATCAATAGGTTGTTCTGTTTTATTGTTGAGTAGTAGTCTACGATATGGATATACCATAGTTTGTTTAACCATTCACCTATTATAGAACATTTTGGTTGTTTCCAGTGTTCGTCTATTACAAGTTGCTATGAACAATCATGTATAGGTTTTTATGTGAACACAGGTGTTCATTTCTCTGGGATAAATCCCTATGAGTGAAATTGTGGTCATATGGCAATTTCAACTTTAGTTTTATTAGAAACTGCCAACTTGTTTTCCAGAGTGGCTGTACTATTTTACATTCCCACTGACAATGTATGGGAGTTCCAGATTTTAAAACAGAAATGAATCATTGATGAGAAGTCAACTATAGTCTCTGAGTGGGTGAAGAACAAAGTAATAAGCAATCTGGGAGAAGAAAAATAACTAGAAAATTATGCAGGTAAATTAACACAGAGATTCACATGATTTCAGAAATACTGGCAAAAACCTCTTACCTTCTTTAAGCTGTATCCAGCATGAAAAATAATTGGAGGCAGAAGAATGTTGAAAAATACTTCTGGATCGAATGTTACCTGAAAGTTTAAAAAGAAAAAAAAGCCAATTTTTTATTTAACTCCAATTCATGCTATAATATCTGCTTAATATTTGAAGCCATTGACTAAAGCCATATTGTTTGAATATTTAGAGCAAACAACATAAATGTGAAAAATCATGGACTTATCCCAGAGGAGAAGCTATGACTCTCCACGGACTGGCACGCTCTTCTCCCCATAACACTTTTGCTCTTATGATCTTGCTTGTGCTGTTTTAAAACATAGTAAGACACAACAGTTTTACGCAATTCTGAGAACTCACAGAAAGCTTCTGGCTAGTGTTTTTCATAAAAACATCTTGGCCAGGCGTGGTGGCTCACGCCTATAATCCCAGCACTTCGGGAGGCCGAGGCGGGCAGATCACAAGGTCAGGAGTTCAAGACCAACCTGGCTAATACAGTGAAACTCCATTTCTACTAAAAATACAAAACTTAGCTAGGCATGGTGGCAGATGCCTGTAATCTCAGCTACTTGGGAGGCTGAGGCAGGAGAATCGCTTGAACCCGGGAGGCGGAGGTTGCAGTGAGCTGAGATCGCACCACTGCACTCCAGCCTGAGCAACAGAGCGAGACTCCATCTCAAAAAACAAAACAAAACAAAACAAAATCTTGGTTTTCATCACACCTTTATAAAGGCTCAACTGCAATAAAAGATGCCATCGTGATTCTTTATTAACTTCCTGGATCCTCTCACAGAATCCTTTATAGACAAAATTGTGCTGAATTTAAGTCTCTTTTGAGTGACCAGCCTTCTGTGACACTTGATGTAGCCTAAATCAAAGTCACCAGTAATGTTAGTGGCTTCCTGAACATCAGCATAAATTGGGCAACTTTAAAGGAACTGAAATTTCTTATAGGTTTGATACAGGGAAATTAATCAAATTACTCTGAAACTTTTAGAGAGCAAAGTTTTATCATATCCAGAAAAAAATTCAGCATGCTATAAACACGCTAACCTTTTTAAAGAATTTGTTCATGCTGGTCAATTACTTGGCTTGTGTTTCAATTAATTATTTTTAAACCTTCATTCTAGTTATTAAACGTTAACTTTTTTTGTTTAGAAACTGGAGGTGTTAATCAGCCTAATAAAAGTAGATTCTTTCAAATGATGCTCTATTCTCTCTTCTTGTTAAAGAAGAGCGTTCTGCAAAGCAGGGAATGTCAGAATGAGAAGGAGCCTTGGACAGTACCTACCCAATATGAGGACACTGGGCCCAAAGACAGTGAAACTTGCTGGATGCCACCAAACCCAATAATGTACAAACTAGCAGAAGGGTTTTCTGACACTCAGTTCAATCCTCTCCTTATCAATCCAGCTGTCTCTTCAGCTGTCTCAATCAATCAACATGTCTCTTTTCCCTCAACTAGCAACAATCATCCTGGCCTTGTTTGTTCTCCCACCTTTGCTTTGTGCAGCAAAGTTTTAAACAGAGGGGATTTAAATAAACAGGTTTCTAAAGATAAGAGAGCAAAAGTCAGCTTCCTCTTCTATTATGAACTGAAAGATGGAAATGTGTTGGTATCATTTCCCTTTTCCCCCTATCTTATCCAATATGAAGGGCTCAAGCTGCCATTTCCAAACAGCCATTAAGTGTGGTATTTACATTGGGTTTCTTTCTCAGTTGCACTGAATTTCAGAATGTTTATGAAAACCCCATGCTTTCTTATGAAGAGTTGAGAGCAAAGAGTACTGCCATTAGGGACACAGAAAAGATGGTCATGTTTAATGCTCCAGGTGGAGAATAATTTTCCTTAAGGATTAGAGTAGATTCCAAAAACAACAAGAATTTAATTTCTGGAGCACACGCAACACTCTGCCTTTCACTGTCAGCCTTCACATACCTTAGCCTTGTGCTGTATTAAAAGGGGCTCCCCACAACCTGGGTCTCCCAAGACTGCTATACAGAAGGCTTCCTTCTGATGAAGCCCGGTCTATAAGGTAATGCAGTATACATCAATTAATACAGATTTCTTGCTTATCCTGGAAATTACCCGTGCAAGGAGATGCATAATGCTTTTTCCTGTGGACTATGTTGCTACTCCAACATTAAATGAAAATGCTTGGACTCTAATTCTAAGACAACAAGATCTTCTTCTTCCCCTGAAGATTCATTAAGCCGTTGGCATCAATCACCAATAAGAGTAAGCACTCAAATATTTGTAGGATATAGCAAAAGAACCGTGAATAACTAAGAATTACCCTTGTGAATACTGAATAAATTAAGCTAAAGGTGAAATCAATCTTATTTTAAGAAAATAGCAATATTATCCCTAAACCACAGGAAGGATAAGACACATAGCAAAGAGGAGATGGTGGCTGGATAAATGACCTGAGTGGGGACGTACAAATCCATCGCACAATCAGTGACCCATTTCAGCTACAGATGCTAACAAACCCACGAAGGTCACTAGCTGAAAGGCTCAAGTTAAAGATCTGGTTCTTCCTTCTCCTCATCATGGACCAAAAAGCTTCCTAACAAAACAGAGAGCCAGGAATGTTACCAGTAATCCAGGAGTTTGGAAGGATTTCTCTCCACAAGGTCAAGACAAGTCAGGGAATCAACAACCATGTCAGGACAATGATGACTGAGTGTCCCCAGCTCACCTTCCGTAGCATATCATTCTGCTCTACGCTGTTGATCTTGCCAGGGCTGATTTCTCCTTTCAGAGTGTATTCGAAGAACTTTCCGCTGACATTCACTAATAAGGTACTGAAGGCCCTGTCCTCCTGAGTGCAGCTGAGTGATTTGTCACGGCCACTGGTAGCAGGGGTACCATACCTCAGGATCACCCCAACAATGAGCCCTGAAAGAGTGGGAAAAAAAACTCATCAGGCCTGAGGAAGGATAGAGAAAGTGTGGAAATAATGGCATGGTTGATTTTCAACAACTAAGAAATGCAGCAGTAATCTTAGAAACTGGACACGGGGTATGTATCTTAGGAGAAACTAACTGCATGGGCCTTCAGGATTGAAAGGGTTAAGCATCCATCTATTCTGGTCTGATTTAAGTTGCTCGGCCACCAGGAGGACAAGGTGGGACAGGAGGACAAGGTGGGACAGTACCTTCGTATTATGACACTGTGAGCACTTTTTTTGTTTTTTGAGTGGAGTCTCACTCTCTAACCCAGGCTGGAGTGCAGTGGCGCGATCTCGGCTCATTGTAACCTCCACTTCCCAGGTTCAAGCAATTCTCCTGCCTCAGCCTCCCAAGTAGCTGGGACTACAGACACCCGCCACTACACCCAGCTATTTATTTTATTTTTTTATTTTTATTTTTAGCAGAGATGAGGTTTCACTATGTTGGCCAGGCTGGTCTCGAACTCCTAACCTCAAGTGATCTGCTGGCTTCAGCTTCCCAAAGTGCTGGGATTACAGGTGTGAGCCACCACACCCGGCCAGCCCTGTGACCACTTTTAACACCTGAGCATGCCTCATTTCTCAGGCTTCTAGTGGAGGAAGATGGGATGACAAGCAGCAAAGATTTTTCTGGCCAGGACAGCACAAAGCAGAACTGCTGAGCTCTTTCATTTCACCCAGCAGCATCCCTCAAGCCAGTCCTGCTGCCATGTGCCAGCAAGGACCAGGCCACTGGAATTTCTAGTTGCTATAAATGAAACTTGGTTTGCCACGCATCAGAAGAAGGGGGGGGGGAATTCTTTTGCATAGGTCATTTGAAGCACTGGGTATCATGGAGAAGGTAATTACACCCCTTGGGAAGTGAAACACTGCAGTGTACATTTGAGCAGTCAGGATTCAGGGGCTGGAGAGCTGGCTTCTTGGGGCTGTAGCTATGAGATGGCTAAGATCATCAGCTACAAGTATGTAAGTCTCATACCCTTCTTAGTAGGGCTTTCCCATTAGGGAAAAATAAAAACAGCAAGATCACGTATAAGCATTCAATTCTGTGAATAAGGAAGGAGTGTGGCTCCCTGGACCTGAACATGAGTCAGATGTGCCCAAGGAAAAGTGAGTGAAAGATTAAAAAAAAACAAAAAACAAAAAAAAACAAAAAACAGCCATAAATGACTATCAGACACTTTCTATAATTCTCTAAGGAGGAAAATTTCAGACTTCTTTCTAAATTCAGTTCTTTGCTGGAAATATTAAAAGACAGAATGGTATATTTGCTTCCTCATCTCATTTTGCCATTAATGGAGAAAGTTGCATGAGAAAAAGAAAGAACGATGTTTATTGTCTTCCTTGTGTAATGTTCTATAATGTCTCTTATCACCGAGATATGTAAGAATTCACAAGACATTGTTGAATAACAATTAAAATATAAAATCTAGAAAAACATAGTTCTTTAAGCCAAAATCTGCATCTGTGTTACATTATTATCATTATTATAGACCCATATTAACAGATAATTGCAGTTTGTTGACTTGTAATAAAATAACTTGATTTTTTTACAACTTAAAAATGAGTTTCTTAGTAATCTCATTCTGACCAGATATGAAACAATTTGAAAACCTTTAAAGGCATATAAGACAAACCAGACCTTTTATTTTATTTTATTTTATTTTATTTTATTTATTTTTGAGAGAGTCTCACTTCATCATCCAGGCTGGAGTGCTGTGGTGCAATCTCGGCTCGCTGCAACCTCCGCCTCCCAGGTTCAAGCCATTCTCCTGCCTCAGCCTCCCCAGTAGCTGGGACTACAGGCGCCCGCCACCACGCCCTGCTAATTTTTGTATTTTTAGTAGAGATGGGGTTTTGCCATGTTGGCTAGTGTGGTCTCGAATTATTGACCTCTGGTGATCCACCTGCCTCGGCCTCCCAAAGTGCTGGGATTACAGGCATGAGTCACCAAGCCTGGCCCCAGACCTTTTAAAAAAACATATTTTAAAAAACATATTTATCATTACCAAAAAGAGATGTCTGTAGGGAAAAGTAAAGAAAATTCTATAACTCAGATAGTGCTAGCTGCCTGGTAAATGGGCCAAAAGCAGGCATTTAAGGTCTTCAGAGCTAATCTTTTGTTCAGGTCTTATTGTTGGAATTGACATTCATTTCTTCCTGTGGGATGACAAACCAGATGACACTAGAGATGGGCGGCTGGCATTTACTCAGCCTTGCTCTGCTCGGCCTTGGCAACAGACTTCCTAGCTGGCAGTCTCTTTGCCACCTTGTGGTTTAGGGTTTTCTGGGTGTCTGTGCTGGTAACTGAAGTTGGGGGGGGGGGGTGCCTACACTGACATGACTGCTGGCCTTGGGTCTTCATTACTGTTCTAAGTGAGGAGGGGCCCTGGAGACTCGTGGTCTGTAACCCCAACACGTAATCTGTCTCACTGACCTATCTCTTCTCCTTCACCCTGGTCGTCAGCACCCTCCATCACTTATCTCTACAAGTCAGCACTCATAGGGTCTCTCCAAGGGAGGAGGCATCTTCCATGTGCTGTAAGGCCTGACGTTGAAGGGCACTCTCCAATCCTTCTTTTCCCCACTCTCATTGTTCTGGTAATTGTGCTGGTGACCGTGTGGAAGACCCCCATGATGCAGATAACATCTATAATGGCTTCAGTCTACTGTATCTATACTGCTTGGCACTGGAACTCCACCAGGGCCTGCAATCTTTGCTGCCTGTGTACCCTTTTCTCCTTCAACATTGAACTCCACAGCTTCTCTATCCCCTGTACTGCCAGGGTGCTTCCTGGGGGTTATTCTTCGTTATGACAATCTGGCATACAAATACATCCCACCCAGTGTCATTCCTGTGGGTGAAACTATATATGTTTCTTACACTGAACCATCTTACTGTTCCCAAACTTTCACTGGGATAACCTTCTTGTCCTGTTCACAGGCTGCCACTCCCTCTGCCTCTGCCCATGGTGTCATGCCAAGTGTCTTAGCCTCACTGCTCATGTCTGCGGACACAGTGATGGTGACTGGGACCAGCTGTGGCAGCAGTGGCTCCTTTGCAGGTGTCATGGTAATGAGACTGGTGGCAGTGGAGCCGTTCAGGGCTCTGTGGGGGGCCCTCCCTCCACTCTAGATGAACTCTGTGATGCTTTTTAGTCTTATTTCACCCCCTGGTTAGACAGTTATTTTCTGATGAAGTTTTACATGACAAAGATGACTCTAGAGCCCTTCAACACATCATAATACAGGATGATCTGCAGCATCTGGAGGCAGCTACCTAAACATGATTGAACTTAAATGTCATCAGGAAGCCAAAGTAAGTCATTTACAGACTATCTTTCTCCTAAAAATCAGAGCCTGCTTCATGTAACTCATTGTTTCTTGACTTTTCTAACCTGATTATTAGCAGAGCTAATGGAAAGACTGAAGCATACTAGCAAAGGTCCTCATGAATACTACTCTAACAAAAGAGGGGATTTCTATTTGTAGACAAATTCCTCAATTACAGGAAACACTCTTCAACTCTCTTCCAGTAATCATCACCATCATATTTACAATCATCACCAGATGACGAATATTGTTTTTTAAAGTTGTAAAACCTTTCTTCTCTACCCTGGCCCAATGCGCCCATATTAAAGATGGGAGACAGTGAAGGTGGTGATGCTGCCCCCTTGTGGTTAAAATATGGCAACACAAAACAACACAGCAGAGATGTAAGGTTAATACCATCCTGACAGTTTTGACCAAAAATATACCAGGCCACAGGGTATACCACTAACTCAAGGTAGAGTTTGGGTACCTCCCCAGACATTTTAGATTCATATTTATTACCACTATATTCCATGGCATGCTATTAAGTTCATATTTGGCATTTTCCAGTTGAAGAAAGAATAGGATATTAGAACTGCAGGAAGGTAATTAGATGAGAAAATGATAAAGACTTGGAGAAAACATGAACAGCATACTTTCATCTGCTGGATCTCGGAGACATCCTGACAGGGAACTGTGAAGTGGTCATAGCTACAAGGAATTAAAACATGCATTAGATTTTTTTTTGAAAGCTCCAGAAAGTTCAGTATTCATAAAAAATGATGGAGAGCAACAGAGGCACTAGTGATTTGACCAGATTAACAGCCTAGTGTTCTAGATCACAAAGAGAAATAACCTACTGTGGGTTTGGCCAGGGAAAACAGCACATAAAATGTTAGCTGATAAAGAGACAATCACTGATTTCATAGGTACATTACTAATGAAAGAATTGTTTTGAACTTTTACAGAAAGCAAATATGGATGAAATTCCTTTGACATTTGATGTGGCTTAAAACAAGATGGTAAACTCCAAAGGGGCAAAAATTTGGGACTGTTTCAACTTGTGGGTATGAAAACAACTCACTTCACAAGTGTACTAGCATATATGTAGTTTATGGATGTGCTTATCCAAAACTTGGTAGTATGATGAAGGAATATAATCATGAGAGCGATGTGTGGTTTAAAAATCCCAAGGGTTCATTAAAGAAGCCAGCTCCCACTGGTCTGGTGCCAGTTTTCCTTTTGTGGCTGAGGCTGTTGGGAGGACAGCTGAACAAGTGGACGTGGTGAGGTTTAATTCTAGACAGCCATCCATCAGCTACAATATTTAAATGTCTATGTTAATAAGCCTTTGTTAAGGAGGAGAACAGGTGCGTGGGTGAACTGTTCTTTAGTGAGACCTCATTTTCTCTTATATAAGGTACTGAAGGTAGATGATCACCTGATCAGTGTGGCCACCACTGTGGAGTTTTTTTTTACAGCACAGTAGGGGTTGTTATGAGTTTTAAAGCTTCCTCTGAAATTCCAAGAAAAGAAAGCATCTCATTTTGCATCCAGTTACACAGTGTTTGAAGATGGCAATAACTATTTCTAATTCAATTAATAAAGAGAATCCAATGGATTCCAGCAGTTGACAATGACTTTTCAGGTCTAGGGGTCATTTACATGACTTGGATTTTGAGAATGAATATTATAGCCCTTTCAATACCTTGTTCTACTTGTTCTGCTACTTATGCAGCTGTATTATTCATTGATATATTAGTTTCAAGGAGAATTCATTCAAAATATTTTTGTTCCTTGTTTTGAATATGTGGTGAAACTAAAAAGCAATTTTATTAAGGTACAATTTACACACCGTAAGATTCACCCATTTTAGAGTGTACTATTCAATGATTTTTAGTATATTCACAGAGTTGCACAATCATCACTGCAATCTGATTTTGAAACATTTCCATCCGCAGTCACTTCCTGTTTCCTTCTGCCTCTACAGATTTGCCTTTTCTGGACTTTTAATATAAATGGTGTCATACAATATGTAACCTTTTGTGTCTGGCTTCTTTCACTTAGCGTGTTTTCAAGGTTCATCTATGTTGGAGGTATGTATCAGTACCTCATTCCTTTTTATTGTCAAATAGTATTCCACTGTACCAGTATACCAAATTTTGTTTGTCCATTAACTAATCAATAAATATTTGAGTTGCTTCCCTCTTTCTGTTAACGTGAATAACGCTGCTATGAACTTTTGCATACAAGTCTGTGGACATGTTTTCATTTCCCTAGGGTAAATACCTAGGAGTGGAACTGCTGTGTCATATGATATATCTATGTTTAATATTTTAGAAACTGCTAAACTACATTGGGAAAATGTATTGTTTTACATTCTCGCCAGCAACATATGAGAGTTACAGTTTGTTGGCCGGGCGCAGTGGCTCATGCCTGTAATCCCAGCACTTTGGGAGGCTGAGGCAGGCAGATCACCTGAGGTCAGGAGTTTGAGACTAGCCTGACCAACATGGAGAAACCCTGTCTCTACTAAAAATACAAAATTAGCTGGGCGTTGTGGCGCATGCCTGTAATCCCAGCTACTCGGGAGGCTGAGGCAAGAGAATCGCTTGAACCTGGGAGGCGGAGGTTGCGGTGAGCTGAGATCATGCCACTGCACTCCAGCCTGGGCAACAAGAGTGAAACTCCACCTCAAAAAAAAAAAAAATAAAAAGTTATAGTTTGTTTACGTGCACAGCAGCACTTGTTAGTGTCTTATGATCATACCTGTTTTAGAAAATGTTCAGGGGTATCTCATTATAGTTTTAATTTGCATTTTCCTAATGCCTAAAGATGCTGAGCATCTATTTATGTGCTTATAGGCCACTGCATATCTTCTTTGGTGAAATGTCTTGTCATTCAAATCTTTTGCCATATTGTAAATCAGGTTCACTTACTGAATGGTAAAAAACAAACAAACAAACAAACAAACAAAAAACAACTTTTTGTTTTCTGGATAGAAGTCCCTTATTGAAAATACAATTTGAAAATATTTTCCCCAAATCTATGACCTATTCTTTTCTTTTTTTAAATTTCTCTGATGTTGTCTTCAAAATTTTTTTTTGCTTTATTGTTACACAATGAATTATTTTTTCTTTTGGTGTACAGTTCTATGAATTTAACACACATATAGATTCACGTAAGCACCACTGCAACAAGGATATCAAATAGTTCTACCACTCCCCCAAAACTCTCCTGTACTATCTCTTCACACTGATACCTTTATCCTACCTATTAACCCCAGAAATCACTGTTTTTTCTTTTGTTTTGTTTTTCCCATTACTAGAGTTTGTCTTTGCAAGGTTAAATACATGGAACCATGCAGTATGTAACCTTTTGAGACTGGCTTCTCTCACTCAGCATAACGCCTGTGAGGTTCATCCAAGTGTTGTGTGAATTAACACTTCATCCCATTTTATTGCTAAGTTGTATTCCATTGTATAAACACTCACCTACTGAGGGATATTTGGCTTGTTTCCAGCTTTTGGCTGGCACAAATAAAGCTGCCATGAACACCCATGAACAGGTTTTTATATGAACATGTTTTCATTTCTCTAAGGTAAATACCCAGAGTTCGACTGTTCGGTCGTATGTGCAGCATATCTTTAACTTTATGAGAAACTGCAAGCCATTTCCCAAAGTAATTATGCCCTTGTTTTCAGTTCTTTTTTTTAAGTTCTGGGATACATGTGCAGAACGTGCAGGTTTGTTACACAGGTATACATGTGCCATGGTGGCTTGCTGCACCTATCAACCCATCATCTAGGTGTTAAGCCCCACGTGCATTAGGTATTTGTATTAATGCTCTCCCTCCCCTTTCCACCTACCCCCCCCAACAGGCCCTGGCGTGTGATGTTCCCCTCCTTGTGTCTATGTGTTCTCATTGTTCAACTCCTACTTACGAATGAGAACATGCGGTGTTTGGTTTTCTGTTCCTGTGTTAGTCTGCTGAGAATGATGGCTTCCAGCTTCATCCATGTCCTTGCAAAGGACATGAACTCATTCCTTTTTATGGCTGCATAGTATTCCATTGTATATATGTGCCACATTTTCTTTATCCATTCTATCAAAGAAATACCATTTGACCCAGCAATCTCATTACTGGGTATATACCCAAAGGATTATAAATCATTTTACCATAAGGACATATGCACACGTATGTTTACTGCAGCACTATTTACAACAGCAAAGACTTGGAACCAAACCAAAAGCCCAACTATACCATTTTTTAACCACTGTCCCCTACAGCAACATATGAGGGTTCTAGTTGCTCCACATCCTCATCAACATTTGGTATTGCCCGTATCTCTCATTTTAGCCATTCTATTATAATAGGTGTGTAGTGGTATTTTACCATACTTTAAATTTGCATTTCCCTAATGGCTAATGATGTTGAAAATCTTTTTGTGTACTTATTGGCCATCCTAATATCCTCTTCAGAGAAATGTTTCTTCAAGTTATCTGCCCATTTTAAAAACTGGGTTGTTTTCTTATGGTCACATTTTGGGTTCCTTATATATTGTAGATACAAGTCCTTTGTCAGATATATGATTTGCAAATATTTTCTCCCAGACTGTAGCTTGTCTTTGCAGCCTCTTGACATTGTCTTTGGCAGAGCACAATTTTTTTTACTCTGATGAAATCTAATTTATCAATTTTCTTTTATTGCTTGTGGCTTTGGTGTCATATCTAAAAAACATTCGTCTAACCCAAAGTTATGAATATTTCTTATGCTTTTAAGTGTTTTATAGCCTTAATGCTTACATTTGGATCTCTAATACAATCTGAGTTAATTTTGTGTGTACGGTGTCGGGTTAAGGTCCAAATTCATCCTTTTGCATATGGATATCTAATTGCTCCAGCACCATTTGTTAAAAATACGGTCTTTTCTCCAGTGAATTCTCTTGGTACCTTTGTTGAAAATCAACTGACCGCCGGGCGCGGTGGCTCAAGCCTGTAATCCCAGCACTTTGGGAGGCCGAGACGGGCGGATCACGAGGTCAGGAGATCGAGACCATCCTGGCTAGTTTTTTTGTATTTTTTAGTAGAGACGGGGTTTCACCGTGTTAGCCAGGATGGTCTCGATCTCCTGACCTCGTGATCCGCCCGTCTCTACTAAAAAATACAAAAAAACTAGCCGGGCGAGGTGGCGGGCGCCTGTAGTCCCAGCTACTCGGGAGGCTGAGGCAGGAGAATGGCGTAAACCTGGGAGTTGGAGCTTGCAGTGAGCTGAGATCCGGCCACTGCACACTCCAGCCTGGGCGACAGAGCGAGACTCCGTCTCAAAAAAAAAAAAAAAAAAAAGAAAGAAAAGAAAATCAACTGACCATAAACACAATGGTTTATTTCTGGAGCTGGTGGGAGAAATGGGAGCTGGTGGTCACTGCAGCCTATTCTACCTGCCTGTGATAAATCATCCAGAACATGGATCTGGCAGGGATGGAAGCAATCTTAAATGCCATAGGCATCTACTATTCTTACCAAGATTCAGTAGATTTTCTTTAATAAATATTACTCAATTTAATTGACCTTTCACCAATTTCCAGAGACTAGCTATTTTTGACAACTTTGTCCAATTTTATTGCTGTGTTTTGGGAAGAAGATTCATTGAGCTCTCACACAGCCATTCCAGATGTCCTCCCATGAGCGTGAATAACAGAACTCCTACATGCTTGTTATCTTGCCATGTTTTATAAATGTGTAAGAAGCAAACATTTACTGAAAATGTTTGCTTTTGTATATTGTAGCAAATTAATTCTAAGGCATTATTTGCTGCATTTACCAACTTTTCCTGATATATTTATTTTGTCTGGTAGTAATGAGGCAGCATGATGGAGAAGAATTTGACAGATTCAGTGACAGAACACCTGTGTAGGTAACTTCACTTTCCACCTAGCTACAATCCAGCACAAAGTACCTCTCTGCTGCTCATTTCTAAAATTGGGCTGTTGTAAGAATGTAGTGAGAACATGCATATGTCAAAATCCTTTATAAACTGTCAAAAGCTGTACAAATGCTGCTTTTTATGGGCCCTTTAGAATTAGTTATTTTTCTTTGCATCATCTCTTGCTATAAAAATAGTGCATATTGGGATGGAGGTTAGGAAGACAAGTGATATGTGGGCTGCAGCAAAATAGAAAGAATATCTCTAGAAAAGTAGCTACAGAACTCCATTTTTGAAGTTTTCCTGTCCAGCAGAGGCACAGGATATCATAACTTCCTTATTTGTCCCTCTAGCAGCTTCCCAGGTGCCTGTAAAATGAGTATTTCTACAGCAATTTTACAGTTATATAGGATTTTGACCAGAGGAAAATTTCAAGGGTAGGCATAATTGTCCTTGCATAAATGCTGATTTATTTAGAAGATTCTCCCAGGGATTTAGCAAAACACATAATGATAGTAATAAAACAGTATCATCATATAATGTATCATCATCAATCTTTGTGGCACTGTAGACTGGTAAACAGGCCAAAACGTAAACAAACTTACTCTATCAATTTTCTTTTAATAAGAATTAAAAGACTGCAAGGAAGACAGGTTTCATGGAGCTAGCAACCTCACTATTAAAAATTCCCATTAAAATGGGAAATAAGTATCTGCCACATGGGCTAAACCTGGAGTGTCAGACACAAGCCACTGATTTTATTGCTCAATTTCTCCAATGCATTCAGGTCACTTAAAATCAGATGACCTGCATGGTATCATTAGGAAGAATTTTTCAGAATTGCTTGAGATTCAGCATTGGCACTGAACCATCCGAATGAGATATGAAGCCCACCACAAACAGAACCACAGGTCCTGCCTGCTTGTCCAAGGAAAATCCCTCCGCTTGTGTTTCCTACATACCTAAGGTATGTCTATACTTGCCCCACACTCATTTTATCCAGATCTCATGCCACTACAAAACACCAATGTTGGAAGGAACAATACAAGTCCAATTATCCATCACATTTATCAAACACTCTGTCCAATGGCAGAGAGGTCTTACACTGTGGTATTCAGAGTCATCTTGGGGAACCAATTAAAGTACAGGTACCTACAGTCTCTCCTGTAACTTCTCATCCTGTAGGTCTAGGAGGTGTGTGTGAGGTATTTGGATTTAAAGAAGTTCCATATCTGATTTCAATGCAAGGTCAGAAATGAGAACGAATGGTCTCTAAGCTTCTCACCATGGTATACAGCTCTTGTTTAAAAACAGACAGTGAGGGGGCTCACCATCTTCCAGGTCTGTCCTTTTTGCAGCAGGACAACACTGGCTCTCTAAACAGAGTCAAACTTTGTTTCCCTGTAGCTTCTGCCCACTGGTCTCAGGCCTCTTTATTATGACCACTGAGAAGCCATACTTCTCCAAGCTCTGAATTCCCACCTCACCAGAATTTTCTAAGTGCCAGTTGTATGAATAAATCCAAATTGTACAAACAAATACTCATTCTGTGAAAAATGAATGACCAAAATGTAAGATTTATATACTGAAAATTACAAAACACTGCTGAGAGAAATGAAATGACCCCAATAAATGGAGAAACATTTCATATTCATAAATTAGAAGACTCAATATAGACTAACATGACAATTCTCCCCAAATTGATCTACAGACTCAATGCAATTCCTATCAAAATGCCAGCAAATTTTTTGGCAGAAATTGACAAGCTGAGCCTAAAACGTACATGGAAACGCAAAAGGACCAGAAGATCGCAAACTACCTTGAAAAATAAAAAAGCTGGGTAAATTTCACTTCTACATTTCAAAACTCACTACAAAGATAGTGTGGTAGTGGTATACGGATAGACACATAGCTCAATGGAACAAAACTGGGAGTCCAAAAATAAAATGGTATGTTTATGGTTAATTGATTTTCAATAAAGATGATAATGCAATTCAATTGAGGAAAGGACAATCTTTTCAACAAATGGTGCTGGCGCAATTGGATATCTACATGCATAAAGATGAACTTAGACTCCGACCTCATACTATACATAAAAATTAATTCAAAATGAGTCAAAGGCCTAAAACTATGAGCTTAAAATTATACAACCTTTAGAAAAAAAAGCCTAGGGGAAAAAAAAATCTGTGAGACCTTAGGTTAGGCAAATTTTTCATTGATATGATACGAAAAGCACAAACAATAAAATAAAAAAGTGATAATTTAAATTTTATCAAAATTCAAAACTTTTGTGCTTCAAAAGACGTTATTTGGGAAGCCAAGGTGGGAGGATCACTTGAGGCCAGGAGTTCAAGACCAGCCTGGACAACATAGTGAGACTTCATCTCCACAAAAAAATTGCAACATGGATGGAGCTGGAGGCCACTATCCTAAGCGAATTAAGGCAGGAACAGAAAAACAAATACCACATGTTCACACTTATAATTGGGAAATAAACATTGAACACAGATGGACATAAACATGAGAATAATAGATATGATGGACTACTTGGGCAGAAAGATGGGGAGTGGGTTGAAAAACTACCTATTGTGTACTATGCTCACTACCTGGGTGCAATATACCCATGTAACAAACCTGCACATGTACCTTCTGTATCTAAAATAAAAGTCGAAATTAAAAAAAAAGAAGACTGAGGTGGGAGGATCACTTGAGCCCAGAAGTTTGAGGTTACAATGAGCTATGATCACACCACTGCACTCCAGCCTGTGTAACAGAGCAAGAACCTGTCTCTTAAAAAAAGAGAGAAAAAAAGACATTATTAAGAAAATGATGGGGAAAAACTGCAGACACATATTTGATAAAGAACTTGTATTTAGGATATATAAATATATAACTCCATAAGAAGAAGATAATTCAATTTTAAAATGGGCAAAATATTAGTATAGACATTTCACCAAAAGAAATTATGAATGACTAATAAGCACACGAAAAGATGGTCAACATTATAGATCATTCAGGAAATGCAGATTAAAACCATAATGAAATACCATTTCATGCCCACTAGAATGGCAATAATCAGAAATACAGATACTAACATATGTTGGAGAGCATGTGGCAAACCTAACCCTCATACATTGTTGGTGGGAATGTATAATTGTGCAGCCACTTTGGAAAACGGTTTGCAGTTTCTTAGAAAGTTAAAACCAAACTTACCATACAACTCAGCAATTTATACTCTACCCTAGACTAGAATTGAAAACAGATGTCCACACAAAGATTTTCGGACAAATGTTCATACTAGCATTATTCGTAACAGCCAAAAAATGAAAACAACCCAAATGTCCATCAACTGATGAATGGATAAACAAAATGTGGTCTATCCATACAGCAGAAAAAGGAATGAACTTGATACATGCTACAACATGGATGAACCTAAAAGATATTACACTAAGCATACATGCTCAGTCAAAGCCAGTCACAAAAATGCCACATATTGTAAAATTCCATTTCTATGAAGTGTCTAGGACAGGTATATCTACAGAGATGGAAAGTAGATTCATGGTGGCCAAGGGCTAGCTAAGGCATGAAGGATCCTATTGGGATGATTAAAATGGTCTGAAACTGAATTATCATGGTCACACAACGTAGTGATTTTACCAAAAATCACTGAAATTGTATACATGAGTGCATTTTATGATATGTAAATTATGTCAATGAAGTTTTTTTTTTTTTTTAAAAAAAGAGCAAATGAGAAAATGAATCTAGAGATCGCATGTGCGATCCCTTTCCAGTACCAGTGTTCCATACTTTTCCATTAAGTCTCTCTCGAAGTGAGAACTGAACCGATGTAAGACCAGCAAACAATATATTTTGTAATGCAAGGGCTACACACATGAACACCTATATGCAGATCAAATATGTAACACAAACGTAAATCCTTCAGGACCTTGGAAGAAACACAGGGGAATATACAACGACTCTCAGTAAGTGATAGCAGGTTAACTATATAGGTGGTATATTTAAATGCAACTTTACTATTATTTTTTCCAATGGGAAACACAGCCTAAATGCCACTTCCTCCAAGAGGCCCTCCCTGACTCCCTAAGCTAGCCTAGGTTCCAAGGCTTTGTAGTCCCACTGCACTATGTGCTTCCTCTTTTGTAAACACGCCACACTTTGTTATAAGCATTTGGACAGTTGGTCTGCCAAGCTGGTCCAACTGTCAGCTCCACGGGAGGTGGGGTGTCAGGGGATCTGTTGAATTTCCCTCTGTATCCTTAGCACATGGAAGTGCCTGGCATACTAGGTACTCAAACAATATTTGCTGGATGGCAATCAGATAGAGGCTGAATTACACTCAAACATATATATTAAGAGTACCCACAATGAAATATGTAACAAAAGTTGGTATCACACGTTGGACATGAGAAAACATTTCTGACTTTAGAAAAATTTCTTTGAATCTCATTTCTCCAACTTTATTTTTTTACTTTTACTTTAATTTAATTTCTTTCTTTCTTTCTCTCTCTCTCTCTTTCTTTCTTTCTTTCTTCTTTCGAGACAGGGTCTCGCTCTCTTGCCCAAACTCGAGTGCAGTGGCACAATCTCGGCTCACCGCAACCTCCACCTCCTAGGTTCAAGCAATTCTCCTGCCTCAGCCTCTTGAGTAGCTGGGATTACAGGCGCCCGCCACCACACCTGGCTAATTGTTGTATTTTTAGTAGAGACAGGGTTTCTCCAAGTTGGCCAGAGTGGTCTCAAACTCCTGACCTCAGGTCATCTGCCTGCCTCAGCCTCCCAAAGTGCTGGGATTACAGACGTGAGCCACTGTGCCCGGTCTCTCCAACTTTAAAATAAAGAAAATGTTAGCTGGACCACAAACCTAAAATATTCTTAAAGCACAGATGTCTTTAAATGAAAGCCCCCTTCCCACTCCCCAGCCCTGAAAAAGTACGCAGGTTTAGCGTTACAATACATGAAAGCTTCTACCAACCAAGTGCTTAGGAGCAACCAAAAAATAAATCGATAATTCTATCCTGTGAAAGTGATTAGATATCATAACCCTGGTTTTGCTTATTAAACATAGCTCATAATCACTGTTTTCTTCCTTCCTTCCTCATTTATTTGTATATTGATGAATTAATATTTCTTCATGCATGCATTCAAAAAATATTTGGGTACCCACTATGTGTCAGGCCGTATGGTAGAAACTGGACATATGGTAGTGAAACATATATTCTGCTGTCATGGAGTTTACAATCCAAAAGAGCAGATCAACAAAAACAATAGTGAGTGCTAGCACCATGTGCCAGACACTGTTCTAAGCATCTTAGGCATATTAACTGAGTTAATACTGACAAGAATCCTTTGAGAAAGGTACTATGATTATTCTTATTACATTGCTGAAGAAACTAAGGCAGAAAGAGAAGCAGGATTTTGCCCAAGGTTACACATAGGTCACATGCAAACGGAGAGCCTGAGATTCAATCCCAGGTTGTCTGACTCCAGAGTCCCACGACTGGTCATGGCCAATGTGCCAATCCACCCCACCCATCTTTCACCTGGACTTCTTCAGTAACATCCTAACTGCTCATGTCGATGGAGTTGGCTGTGGGAGATCATAAACAGGGAGGAATTAATGATGACTACCAGGTTCCCAGCTGAAGCAATTTGGGATAAGAAGGTGACTTTTATTGAAATTATGACACATAAAATGTTACATTACAAAAACCAATACAATTTTGAAAATGGTCAAAGGATACAAAGTTTCAGTTAGATAGGAGGAATAAGTTCAAGAGATCTATTGGACAACATAATAACTATAGTTAATAAACTGTGTTGTATTTTCAAAAATTGCTAACAAAGTAGCTTTTAAGTGTTCTCACCACAAACAAGTGAAAAGTACGTGAGGTAATGCATAGGCTAATTAGCTCGAGTTAGTCATTCCACAGTGTACAGACCTTTCAAAACATGTTGTACATGATAAATACATAACAATTTTTGTTAATTAAAAATATTAAAGTACATGGGACATAAATATATCATAATAAAAGTTTGTCATTTATGGACTGGTTGTTCTCTCTCCCAAGCCTGGGAACCCCTACTGGATATGGACACCCAGCCTGCGCCTTGACTTACACTCTGGAACAGTTTAGCTATTACCATGGATTTATATTCCAGTGCCTTAACACCTTTGTAGTGCTGAGATGTGATCTTTTAAGTATTAAGAATTAACATATTACCTTTTGAATAATTTCTTGGGGAAAAGGATTTGCATACTTTTTTTTTCACTCCACTTTGTTGGACAGTAGGCAGAGATTCATACTTAAAAGGGCTCAGAATCTGGAGTGTGGGGGAGAGGTACCTACTGATAACTCTTGACAATACAATAGAAAATCTGTGACTCACCAACCTGGGACTAGTGCTGCTCTGACAGAGGCTGAGTTTAATTAAAGAAATAACCTGAGTCTATAGCTCTTCCAGACAAAAGTTCTATCTCATCCCCTTAGAAAAAGACACTAGAAGAGTGAAATTCAAGCCCATCAGCCAAGAGTCTGACCTCCAATCCAATGCCCCTCTTCTTCAACAGCTGAAATTCCAAAGATTGAACTCAAACCAAGATGGAACACGTTCATGTGATTCAAAATACACCATCGGTTTTAAGTAGTTTCCTCATATACAGAATGTCACAGCTAGTAATAAGACGGGGAAAAGATTTTAGGTCTTATATACTACTTGAGAAAACGAGACATGGAAAATGTAGTTATACTGTGCCATGAAGCTCTTGGGTGAGACACCAGGAAGAACTTGCCATTGTTGCTGTGCTGCACAGCATTTCTCTATGGGGAACCACATACTTTCTTTTGATAGTGTTTGCAAAAAGAACATGCCTGTTCTAATGTCGAATGGAAGAGGTGCTCATTGAAAACTAGAACCAAGGAGGAAGACTTGGGCTTGACAACTGAACTTTTTACTAAGTTCAATATGGTATCCCAGTCAGTGTAGGTTGATTACACTTGCCTCATTCTAGCTGGGGCCTGTGTTGGCTGAACAGTCCCAGGACCTGGAGGGATTAGTGCTGCCTGTTCCAGGACTACAGTCTCAAGAAGTCAATTGTTGCCACATACCTAAGCCATACTCTACTAACTCTGCCACTCATAAATGAGACATTGTGATTGCTACCCATCTGGCTCCTTTATCTCCCAAATACTTCAAAATTTTGGTAGAGAATTTAAAGTATCACTAATTAGATCCCTCAAGTCCCAACAATATGGAGGGGCACCCATACATATTCTTAAACGCATTTTCTTTTTTTTATTATTATTATTATACTTTAAGTTCTAGGGTACATGTGCACAATGTACAGGTTTGTTACATATGTATACATGTGCCATGTTGGTGTGCTGCACCCATTAACTCATCATTTACATTAGGTATATCTCCTAATGCTATCCCTCCCCCCTTCCTCCACCCCACAACAGGCTCCGGGTGTGTGATGTTCCCCTTCCTGCGTCCAAGTGTTCTCACTGTTCAACTCCCACCTATGAGTGAGAACGGGCGGTGTTTGGTTTTCTGTTCTTGCGATAGTTTGCTCAGAATGATGGTTGCCAGTTGCATCCACGTCCCTACAAAGGACACGAACTCATCCTTTTTTATAGCTGCATAGTATTCCATGGTGTGTATGTGCCACATTTTCTTAATCCAATCTGTCATTGATGGATATTTGGGTTGGTTCCAAGTCTTTGGTATTGTGAACAGTGCACAATAAACACACGTGTCCACGTGTCTTTAGAGCAGTATGATTTGTAATCCTTTGAGTATATACCCAGTAATGGGATGGCTGGGTCAAATGGTATTTCTAGTTCTAGATCCTTGAGGAATCGCCACACTGTCTTCCACAATGGTTGAACTAGTTTACACTCCCACCAACAATGTAAAAGTGTTCCTATTTCTCCATATCCTCTCCAGCACCTGTTGTTTCCTGATTTTTTAATGATCACCATCCTAACTGGTGTGAGATGGTATCTAATTGTGGTTTTAATTTGAATTTTTCTGATGGCCAGTGATGATGAGCATTTTTTCATGTGTCTGTTGGCTGCATAAATGTCTTCTTTTGAGAAGTGTCTGTTCATATCCTTCACCCACTTTTTGATGGGGTTGTTTTTTCTTGTAAATGTGTTTGAGTTCTTTGTAGGTTCTGGATATTAGCCCTTTGTCAGATGAGACTGCAAAAATTTTCTCCAATTCTGTAGGTTGCCTGTTCACTCTGATGGTAGCTTCTTTTGCTGTGCAGAAGGTCTTTAGTTTAATTAGATCCCATTTGTCAATTCTGGCTTTTGTTGCCATTGCTTTTGGTATTTTAGACATGAAGTCCTTGCCCATGCCTATGTCCTGAATGGTATTGCCTAGGTTTTCTTCTAGGGTTTTTATGGTTTTAGGTCTAACATTTAAGTCTCTAATTAAACATATTTTCTTTAAAATGCTTCTAAAATAAAATTCACAGGCCATGCACAGTGGCTCATACCTACAATCTCAACACTTTGGGAGGCTGAGGTGGGAGGATTGCTTGAACCCAGTAGTTTTAGAACAGCCTGGGCAACATAGTGAGACCTCGTCTCTACAAAAAAATGTTAAAATTACCCAGGCATGGTGGCATGCGCCTGTGGTCCCAGCTACTTGGGAGGCTGAGACGGGAGGATCACTTGAACCCAGGAGTTCGAAGCTTCAGTGAGCCATGATCACACCACCGCACTCCAGCCTGAGTGACGAGACCTTGTCTCAAAAAAAAAAAAAAAATCACAGATATATTTGAACAGAAAATAATGGGAGTGCAGCAGATGCCGAGGTTAGGTCCAAGGCCCTTTGGAATTATAATATAAGCTTTCTGTTTTAAATCAGTTGTATGAATATTTGTTTCTGTCTCATACTCTGACATTTCCCAAAATTAAGGACAGTGTGCCTGTGGCTGAGGGATCATTTAACACATTTTTATTGCTGTTTTTGTTTATTTCTCACTTTAATTAAACTTATTAATCAAATCCAAGTCAGTTGCCTAAGGACTGGACTAAAAAGGTTGCTACAGTAGATGATCACAAACTTTCCTGACCTGCTTGTCACTCTTTAGAGACCCAGATCAAGATTTTCAGCTAAACATCAGCTACACTTTGAAACACATGAATCAGTCTTTCCTCTGAGCCTCTGCCTGGAACTCTCTTTCCACTCTCTCCTCCATAACTATCGTCACCAGGTTAACTCTTAACCATTCTTTAAGTCACAATGTACACATCACTTGTAAGAGGGTCCTCACCAGAACTCAATCATGCAGGTACACTGATCTTGGACTTCTAGCCACCAGAACTGTGAGGAAATAAATTTCTCTTGTTTAAGCCACCAAGTCTATGGTATTTTGTTATGGCAGCCCAAGTTGACTAATACACCGTCTTTTTGGGAAACTGCACATAGCTTCTCTAGAACATCAATAATATCCCTATCGCTAACTCAGATCTCACCTCCCAACTAGTAAACATTTCTTTTACAGATGAGAAGTTAAGGTACCATTGCTCTAACACGGGGTCCATAACCCTTATTCCAAAGATGTTTTTAGGTTTCTTTTTCCCTTTTCCCACACCACCATCAAAATGAACTTTTTTGATCTTCCAAAGGAGACTTCTGACATATAACCTCCCAACATGAACTCCACTTTTGTAGACAGTATTATCCTAAGGCACTAACCAAGAAACTATTTAACTTTGGTTCTCCCTGATTAAAACTGATGGGGCCAGATGGAAGATTAATTTTCACTAATGCTCTTAAAACATTACATACTTCGGGGAGGTGCTGAAAATATATTGCATTTAGAAGTTTTATCATAGGCACATGAGATATAATTTTTACTTAGATGACCAACACAACAATTCTTTAAAAGGGGGATGAAAATTTGGTTCAAATTAATTATCAAATAAACTAGTAAGATTACTATAAGAAGGCCACAAAGCATCCCCTTAAAAGCCCTTATTATGGGCTGGGTGTGGTGGTTCACGCCTGTAATCCCAGCACTTTGGGAGGTCCAGGCGGATGGATTACAAGGTCAGGAGTTTGAGACCAGCTTGGCCAGCATGGTGAAACCCTGTCTCTACTAAAAATACAAAAAATTAGCCGGGCATGGTGGTGCATGCCTGTAGTCCCAGCTACTCAGGAGGCTGAGGCAGGAGAATTGCTTGAACCCAGCAGGTGGAGGTTGCAGTGAGCCGAGATCACGCCACTGCATTCCAGCCTGGGCGACAGAGTGAGACTCTGTCTCAAAAACAAACAAACAAACAAAAAGAAAACCCTTATTATGAAATATATCAGCTACATGAAGGACTAGATATAGTACACTTCAGGGGCAAAGTATATCATAACTGGGAAGGAATACATGGGGGTAGTGGTTCAAAGGCACAGGTAATTTTCTGTTCCTCAAGCTGGGCAGTGAGTATGGAGATGGTTATTTCAGTTTTTTCTGCATATAAGCTACATATACTATTTTGTATATTTAATATATTTTACAAGAATTTATCAGGATAAAAATGGTCTACTGGACATCTACTGGAGTCCACCACTCAGCTTAATCAACAGCACATTACCAAGAGAGCTAAACATCCTTGGTATCCCTTCCCACCCATACCCTGTTCTCTGGACACAGTTAGTCTGAATTTGGTGTTTATTGTGCCCTTAGAGTAGTATTACAGATATACGTTGTTTAACTTTGCATGTTTTGAATTATATATGGTATGGTTTATTATGTAACCTACCTTTTTTCTCCCCACAATACATTTGTGAGAGTCAACCAGATTGACACATGGTTCTGGTTCATGTGGTCTCACTGCTGTGCAGTATTTCAGCATATGGATATATTTTCTTTCCGCCTCTCTGTGGCACTTTCTGGATAATTTATTCAGATCCATTGTTCAGTTCACCAGTTCTCTTTTCAGTTTTTTTCTTTTTTTTTTTGAGACGGAGTCTCGCTCTGTCGCCCAAGCTGGAGTGCAGTGGCCGGATCTCAGCTCACTGCAAGCTCCGCCTCCCGGGTTCACGCCATTCTCCTGCCTCAGCCTCCCGAGTAGCTGGGACTACAGGCGCCCGCCACCTCGCCCGGCTAGTTTTTTGTATTTTTAGTAGAGACGGGGTTTCACCGTGTTAGCCAGGATGGTCTCGATCTCCTGACCTCGTGATCCGCCCGTCTCGGCCTCCCAAAGTGCTGGGATTACAGGCTTGAGCCACCGCGCCCGGCCTCTCTTTTCAGTTCTGTTTTTAAAAATATAATTTCAACTTTTATTTTAAATACAGGGGGTACATGTACAGGTTTGTTACATAGGTATACTTGCATAATGCTGAGGTTTGGAGTATGGATCCTGTCACTCAGGCAGTGAACATAGTACCCAACAGGTAATTTTTCAACCCATATCCCCCCCATAGTCCCCAGTGTCTATTGCTCCCATATTTATGTCCATTTGTACTAATACTTAGCTCCCTGTTACAGGTGAGAACATGCAGTAGTTGGTTTTCTGTTCCTGTGTTAATTTGCTCAGGATTATGGCCTCCAGCTACTTCCATGTTGCCGCAAAGAATGTAATCTTGTTCTTTTTTATGGCTATGTAGTATTCCCCGGGGCATATGTGCCACATTTTCTTTATCCAATCCACTGTTGATGGGCACCTAGGTTGATTCCATGCCTTCGTTATTGTGAATAGTGCTGCAATGAACATACGAATGCATGTGTCTTTATAATAGAACAATTTATATTCCTTTGGATATATACCCAGTAGTGGGATTGCTGGGTCAAATGGTAGTTCTAAGTTCCTTGAGAAATCTTCAAACTACTTCCCACAGTGGCTGAACTAATTTACATTCCTATCAACAGTGTATATGTGTTCCCGTTTTCTGTGCAGCCTCACCAGCATCTGTTATTATTTGACTATTTAATAACAGCCATTCTGACTGGTATGGGAAGGTATTGCACTGTGGTTTTGATTTGCATTGCTCAAATGATTAGTGATAATCAACATTTTTTCATATGCTTGTTGACCACTTGTATGTCTGCTTTTGAAAAGTATCTGTTCCATTGTCCATTTTTTAATGGGATTATTTGTTTTTTGCTTGTTAAGTTCCTTATAGATTCTGGAAATTTGTCAGATGCACAGTTTTCAAATATTTTCTCCCATTCTGTAGATTGTTTACTCTGTTAATAGTTTCTTTTGCTGTGCAGAAGCTCTTTAATTAGGTCCCACTTGCCTACTTTTGGTTTTGTTGCAATTACTTTTGAGGACTTAGCTAGAAAATTCTATGCCAAGTCTGATGTCAGGAAGGGTACTTTCTAGGTTTTCTCCTAGGATTTGTATAGTTTGAAGTCTTACATTTAAATCTGGTAGTCTAGTGGTTAGGATCCAGTGCTGTCTTTTCAGTTCTTTATCCTGAGTTTGTAATTTCAATGAATATATTGCATTTCCTGGAATTCGATTTGGTTCTTTCTCCAACATGTTTGACTTTCTGTTTGTTAGCAGAATCTGAACTAAGAGTTGAATATATTTACAACCCTCAGCTCTGTAGTCTGGCTGTTGCTCACTTATTCCAATCTACATCATGGGATAGGTGACACCACATTATTATAAAAGGCCTAAACATCTCCTCCAAAGGGTACCAACTAAATAAACTGTTGTCCACTCACATAATGGAGTCTATAGCCATTATATTAAAAAGAATGCAGCCACTCTACATACATCCTATGCATTAGGTGGAAAAAAGCAAGATGAAAAACAAGTTGCGTAACATGTTACCTTTTCAGGGGAGATAAAAATCTATCTCAGGTTTATAAATGTATCATAATTCCATGGAAGGGCATTTGCAAGAAAATGTAACAGTGGCTGTCTCCAAGGAGAGGACTTGTGTGGCTGAGGGTCAGAGGAAAGATAGAACTTAACTTTCACTGTTGATCTATTTGCATTTTACAACATGTACAATATATATTTCCTATTAAAAATGAAAATGACAGTTAAATACTAAAGTAAGCCATGCCTTTCCTACTTCTCCATCCTTGGCGCACGCTGTCCACTCTGTCAGGTATGTCTCCCGGGCCCCACCCTTCCTACCCTGTCTACTTGATCATTTCCTATTCACCCTGCAGGACCACCTGTGTCACAAATCAATCACTCTTTCCCCTGTGCTGTCGTTGCCTATACAACTGTTACTGCATGTCCTCCTCATGAGACTACAAGCGCCACTGAACCCAGCACAATGTCTGGAATGTGATCGTCACTCAACAGATGTTTGCTGAAAGAATAAAATAATGAAAATCAAAAACTGTAATCTGAGCACAAATAATAGTAACAGATTATATACACATAAAGTGTCAATTCTCTTAATTGTGGACATAATGCTTTTTTCCCCCCTGCAATTTATGTCTAAGTTTTGGCAGGCAACAAAACAGTATCTGGAAAGATTAGAGTTTTGTGTTTTTGTTGCAATTTCCTGAGTCATGAAATTGGTGTCTGGGACACAAGGAATGCTTCATATCACATACCCAGCAATATCCTTTATGCATTTACAAGGACAGAATAAAATGTAATTATATACTGGTTTTAATTCAGCCTAGCTCTAAACTATGTCATTTTTAATAGGCTGCTTAATAAATTTATTTTAAAACAGAACACGGAGTGGAGTATCTAGAATAGGAAATCTGTTATTCATCTTCCTAAGACTTGTACCCAACAGGTGGACTCTATATTTCAGGAGGGAAGGACTCTGTGCTGAGTGCTAAGGAGACATGGGCCTGGCCAGGACACAGTATCTTCCCTCTTGAGACACACACAAACGCACACACACACAACTGTCCTACCTGCCAACACACAACTGACAATAAAGCCAACCAGGCTGTAACAACCACCACAAAAGAGAGGCATAAAAAGGTGACATAGCAGACAACAGAATGAATAAGTCTTTCAGATGAAAAAGTTGTTGAGGAAAAGTTCACAGAAAAGGTGACTTCACAGTTGGGCCTTTCGAGATGAGTCAGACTTGTACAGAGGAAAGAGGAGGCGTGAACTATATTTCAGAGGAAGCCCTTGGTATGAGGTAGGAAAGTGCACATCAGATACAGTGGCATGGCTGGAACTAGCCCACGCAGGGGAGAAAGGGGAAGGGTGGAAAGACCAGGTGTCAAGCAGTGAGGCTGGCACAAGGAAGATGGCCAGCCATTCCTTTAAGCCAAGCTCCTGAGATGAGATTTTATCACACAGGAAACAGAAGCCACAAAGACTTCTGGACTAAAAAGGGGTACAATCGGGGACTGACTTTTAGAAGATACCATAGCAGTACACAGAATTAACTGCAGGAGAAAGAGGCTACAAGTACAAGAGCTTTATCAAGCTTTCCTGGAAGCATCATACCTCCCAGGGAAAAAAAATTAAAATCACACCTCCAATTAAGAAGATCTTGGCTGAGTGTGGTGGCTCATGCCTGTAATTCCAGCACTTTGGAAGGCTGAGGTGGGAGGATTGCTTGAGTCCAGGAGTTTGAGACCAGCTGGGCAACACAGGGAGACCCCACATCTACACAAAAAATTTAAAAAATTAGGCAGGAGGATTGCTTGAGCTCAGGAGTTTGAGCCTAGCCTGGGCAACACAGTGAGATGTTCTCTCTACAAAAAAATTTAAAAATCAGCTGAGTGCAGTGGCATGCACCTATAGTCCCATCTACTCGGGAGGCTGAGGCAGGAGGATCACTTGAGCCCAGGAGTTCGAGGCTGCAGTGAACTATGATTGTGCCACTGCACTCCAGCCTGGATGACAGAGCGAGACAGTGAGACCCTGTCTCAAAAAGAAAAAAAAAAGAAGATTATCCCATATTCCTCTACCTCTTTATTTTACTGAAGTGCTGGTTACGGTTCAGGTTCACACAAATAGATCCCAAAATGCTCCAAAAAGTTTTCCACCCAAATCTACAGATTAAGAGAGATTTGTGAGACACAGAGACATGTCAACCAAATGCTGTTGGAGGGCGCTTACTTACATCATAAATGAAGCTTAAAAAAAATCAGCTGGGGAAATGTGAACTCACTGGATATTTGACAAATATCACAAAATTACTATGGTTTTTAAAGAGGGATAAGGTATTGTGGCTATATTTTTACAAGATTCCTTGTCTTTCAGAGATAAATACTGAAATATTTACAAATATCAGGTTGGTGCAAAATTGCGGCTTTTGCCATTGAAAGTAATTGCAAAAGCCACAATTACTTTTGCACCAACCTAATAAATGACATGACATCTAGAATTTGTGTCAAAATCATCTTGACATGGGAAGAGGTAGCTGGAAGGTATAGATGTAGTAAGATGGATCATGAGCTGGTAATTAACAAAACATGGTAATGGGTACATGGGATTTGGTTTATTATACTATTGTCTCTACTATGTTTGAAACCTTCCATAATAAGAGGTTGTATTTTAAAAGTCACTCACTCAGCAGGAACTTTAAAGGAGCGGTTCAAACAACTGTAGGTTGAGCACAGAGTTCTCTCATGGTGATCCAGAACCTACATCTAAACCTCTGCTTGCCATCTCCCTGACACCTCTAACTCAACAGATCCAAGAGTAAGTCTCCCCCCTCCCCATCAGTGTTGTTTCTTCTCTGCATTCCCTGTCCCTGTGAGAACCAGATACCTGGGAGTAATCCTTATGTCATTCACCTGCACTGGAGGCATCTAGGTTCTGCCCAGGGGCAGCCATTCTTCTCAGGTGAACTTTTTATTTTTCCTTTCTTTCTTTTATTCTCCATGATCTCAGCTCACTACCACCTCCACCTCCCTGGTTCAAGCAATTCTCCTGCCTCTGCCTCCCAAGTAGCTGGTACTACAGGCGCACACCACCACACCTGGCTAATTTTTGTATTTTTAGTAGAGGTGGGGTTTCGCCATGTTGTCCAGGCTGGTCTCGAACTTCTGGCCTCAGGTGTTCTGCCTGCCTCAGCCTCCCAAATTGCTGGGATTACAGCCGTGAGCCACTGCGCCCAGCCTCAGGTAAACTTTTTCTTTGACAGCTTCTTTGTTTCCCTGCATCCATCTCACACTCCTCACTACTTTACCTGAAAACCACTGCAAGGATAGTCATTCTAAAAGAAACACCTCTGCTGGCTTAAAGGCTTCCAATGGCTCCTCGCCAGCTAGAGGACAAAAGCCCAACTCTTCAGCAAAGCAAGATCTGTTGATCCGATCTCTTTGTGTTTATAAGGTAATGAGATTTCCCTGATACCATCTTGGTGAATTCAGTTCTTGCAAAGGACGTGAAATTCATTTTAGAACTAATTAAGGGTCTGACTAGTAAGTGGCACAGCCAGGAGGCATGTGACATCCACAGTGACAGTAGGAGATCACTTGAGGCAAGGTGGCCAGGCAGCCCTTACCAAAAAGCCAGTGTCACTAGCCAGCATCCTCTCAATTCTGTATTTATGCCAAGGTCTACTTGGCCGCCCTCTCAGGAGAGGGAGCCCAAGGTTCACATATTCATGGCAGCTGCCTGACTACATGGGTAAAATTTGGCCACAAAACAGAATTTTTCTCTGTGAGACTAAATGACCTAGTTAAGGCTCAAACTCAAATGCAATCAACTGGCCTCCTCCTTAATATGAGAGTGACAGCATCTAAGCAAAAGAATCAAAAGAGATATTGACCATAAAAAGAGGAGAAATTGAGCTAGGTGTGGTGACATGTGCCTTTATTTATTTGCTTGTTTGTTTGTTTGTTTGTTTGAGACAAGAGTCTCTGTCGCCCAGGCTGTAATGCAGTGGCGTGATCTCAGCTCACTGCGACCTCCACCTCTTGGGTTCAAGTAATTCTCCTGTCTCAGCCTCCCAAGTAGCTGGGACTACAGGTGCACACCACCACACCCAGCTAATCTTTGTATTTTTAGTAGAGAAGGGGTTTCACCATGTTGGCCAGGCTGGTCTCAAACTCCTGACCTCAAGCGATTCACCCACCTCAGTCTCCCAAAGTGCTGGGATGACAGGTGTGAGCCACTGCGCCCGGCCAACATGTGCCTTTAGTGCCAGCTACTTGGGAGGCTGAGGTGAGAGGACTGCTTGAGCCCAGGAGCTAGAGACCAGCCTGGGTAACATAACAAGACCCTGTCTCAAAAATTTTTTTTAAAAAAGAAAAATTAAGCCACAAAAAAACAATACACTTGTGGTAAGAATAACAAATAGGGACAAGAATCACCTTTATTAAAGGTACTCAAGGCCAGGCACGGTGACTCACACCTGTAATCCCAGCACTTTGGGAGGCCGAGGTGGGCGGATCACCTGAGGTCAGAGTTGGAGACCAGCCTGGCCAACATGGCGAAACCCTAGCTCTACTAAAAATACAAAAACATTAGCCGGGCATGGTGGCAGGTGCCTGTAATCCCAGCTACTCAGGAGGCTGAGGCAGGAGAACCGCTTGAACCCAGGAGGCAGAGGTTGTAGTGAGCTGAGATCGCACCACTGCACTCCAGCCTGGGCGACAGAGTGAGACTCTGTCTCAAAAAAAAAAAAAAAGGTACTCAAAATAGGCTAGTAAAATACAAGTGGGGAGTGTTTGGAGAATATGTCAGGCACTGACAGCAGAGCCCAAGGCGTTGTGTTCTAGCACCACTGATTATGTTCTTTCTTCCTTCCACATGCCTCTAAGTCACTCAGCCTCAAACTACAGGTTTTGTTTGCAGAGAAACGAAAAATGTCTTCCTGGTCTCAAAGCACTGATACCAACTATCAGTGGGGGACAGATCAAAGAGAAATCTAGGATTGTTGATGGTAATCAATTCAATGACAACATAATTGGTATCTCACCAGGTTATACATTCAACAAATATTTGTTGAGCAGCTTACCATATGCTAGGCTCTGGGAATGTAAGAGTCAACAACAAGGACAAAAATCCTGCCTTCCCTTCATAGGGCTTACATTCTAGTAGGGGGAAAGATGTTTAAAACTAAGATAAATGCATTAAATAGTATGTTGTAAGTGCTAAGGAGGAAAAGAGCTCAGGCAGTGTCATGGGACATGCTGAGGTAGGACAGTGGTACACTATCAGAGAACAAGGAAAGAAGTTCCACTGAAAAAGGCACTAAACTCGTGGAGACACATGCCTGTCATCCCAGCTACTCAGGAGGCTAAGGCAGGAGGATCACTTGAGCCCAGGAGTTTGAGACCAGCGTGGGCAACAAAATGGAACTTTGTCTCTGTAAAAAATACAAAAATTAGCCTGCCGTGGTGGTGGGCACCTGTGGTCCCAGCTACTCAGGAGGCTGAAGTGGGAGGATTGCTTGAACCCAGGAGGTCAAGGTGAGCCGAGATCACACCACTGCACTCCAGCATGGGTGACAGTGAGACTCTGTTCTCAAAACTAAAAATAAGTTCAGAAAAAAAAATGTAAAGGTACTAAGCTATCATAATACAAAAGGCAGCTGCTCATCTTCTTGTCATTACATTTTCTGCCAGCAGTTACTTTTTTTGATGTTTTTAAAAACAAATGCCTACACCCATTACCTAAACTAACAAAAAAAGTTCAAAAAATGTTACCTAAACTAACAAACAAACAAAAAAACCCTACTCTATGTATAAGACTGAGTAAAGCACTAAAGGGGATATGCCAGAAACAGCACACAATTGCTATCCTCTGAGAGTTCATAACTAACTGAAAGTGAACTGTACAAAAGCCAAAAAGCATTGTAAGGAAATTCCAGCAACCATCCTTTTAGTTTATACTATAGCAGTGGGGTGCTCAAGGTTCTCAGGGGAACCATTAGGCAACGTGAGAAGGGAGGGCACCTCAACATCCAAGTGGGTGCTGATGGCACTCTAGAGCAACAGTGATAACTATGTTATCACGTACGCTGATTTTAAATACAGCATGGCACGTTCGGGTAGAAATGGCTTAACTGATGAGCACATTTGTCTCCAGAGAAGACAATGGAATACATTTATCTCCAGGGAGAAAGGGAGGCCGATTTTTCAGTTTGCCTTCTAACTTTTGAGTTTTGTACTATCATATGTATTATCCTGTCCAACAACTACTTATAAAAGGAGTGACTTTTAGGACTGTATTGTAAGAATATATTCAGGACTGAATATAAAGACCTGGAAGCTAGCTATGCACAAATGATCTCTAAAGCCACAGGTCAGAGAGCCAAAGTTATGTGAGCAAGGACTGCCCCTTAGGCACTGCCACATTTAGGTAAACAGAGTGAAAGCAGGGATAAGCGGGAAGACAGAAGGACTGCCATGTGACAAGAAGAACCGCATTCAGAAACACAACTAAATGCATCATAGAATGTACCTGGAATAGGGAAGTGGACAGAGAGGGCCCCCATAGATTCAGAGGTAAGAGAATGAAGGTTTCCTCAGAGTTAGCCAGCAAAATTGTCATATGTTGGATGTGATTGGCAAATTGAGGGAGTAAACCAGATAAGCTGTTTGTATGCCCTTAAGAGCCTGGGAATCCCCAAACTGCAATGTGACTCACCTGGAATGCACCTGAGATTCGTTTAGGGAAAACCCAGTCCATTCTGTGGAACCTAGTTTGAAAAAAATACTGTGGAAAAAAAAAAAGAGAAGAAAGGCTGACTCCAAAAGTCAGATGATGAGATCATCCATGTAACCACTGATAAAGGAAAGGATACAGTGGCTGGCTTGGGCTGGTAGTGGGGAGAGGTGGAGTCAAGGCTATTACAGCAAGGAGATGGACCCATCAGCCTTTTCCAGTCTATCTATGAGCATATCATAACCAATTGCCTCTGTTCTTCCTCTGTCCTTTCTAAGTAACTTTCTGATGACAACCTGGGGTCCCCTGCTACTTGCCTACTCAGAAAAAGATGCTCTGCTCAGCCTGAACACACATTCTGCTCTGCAACAGCCAAATCTCTTATCATAAATTAATCGATTGGCACTCTGGTTTAGCCTCAGACTCTCTGAGCCTGATTAACGTGAGCCTGACCCCAAAAGACAGTCACCCAGGCTGTTGACAATTTCAGCTTTTGAGCCAGCAATGGCATTGTCTACAGTCTGGGCAAATGGAGAATGCCCCTGTGGGGCCTCTTGTTGCCTGCCAGCAACACCTGTGCCACGGGCCTTACCATCAAACTGCAACAGCATCTGTCTTCCCAGGTCTATTTCATAGCTCGCTCCTGTTACGACAGCCATGGCTCTGTCCTCCACATTTGTTTTAAGGGTGAGCCACTATTTTCTCTTAATCCAATCACTTCATATGGGGTAAAAGTCACTGGTAAAAGCCAACAGAAAGCCGCCCGGCATAAAGCAATCACAAAAATCACAAACACACAGATTCTTCATCATTGAATTGACTGTCCTACTCTGACCTAATCGACTGAGCATGACACACAGAAAAGAGAGAATCCCTTGTGGCTTAATGTAAAGAGAGGAAGTAGTCTGTATTCCCTCCTTCCCTGGTCCCATTCCTTCCCTTCTACCTCTGAGGCAACTGTCATTCATTTTGGTCTGTATCCAGTCCAGGTTTACTAAATATAAATGTCCGCAGATACATAATAAATATTCTTTTGCTCATTTTAACTTACATAAATAGTATCATATAGAATTAGAAAGCAGGTGTAGCTGCTGGAACAAAGACCAAAATAATGGTGGCTTAGACAAGTTTCTCTTTCCTTCACAGAAGAGTCAGAGCATAAGTATTCCTCGGATGAACTGGTGGCTCCCTACTCCTCCCTCACTACCCCTCCCTCATCTTCCTGCTCTACCACCAAGAGGGTGTTGCCCTCACCATCAGGCCCATGTGTCAGGCAAAGGTAAATCAGAAAAGAGCCAGGGAAGGCACGCCCTTGAACGGCACAGCCTCTAAATTACACACACACACACACACACACACACACACACACACACACACACACTTCCACTGACATCCTATTGGCCAAGTACTTGGTCACATGATCACATCTGGCTGCAAGAGAGGCAAGAAAATAAAGTCTTCTTTCTGGGAGGTCATTGAACCTTCTAAAATTCTATTATGAGGGAAAAAATGGAAAGCAGATGCTGGGGGACAAGCAGCATTTTCTGTTGTATTAACTGAACGTATTTTGCTGCATCTCCCTTTTCTTAACTCCATGTTATATTTTTTGCAGGTTACTGTGTTAGTCTATTTGCATTTCTATAAACAAATACCTGAGACTGGTTAATTTATAAAGAAAAGAGGTTTATTTGGCTCATAGTTCGGCAGGCTGTACAGGAAGCACAGTGTCCACATCTGTCTCTGAGGAGGGCCTCAGCCTGCTTATAACCATGGTGGAAGGCGAAGGGGAACCAGCATGTCACATGAAGAGAGGGAGCAAGTGAGAGAGGGGGAGATGCCAGGTTCTTTAAACAATCAGATCCCACCTGAACAACCTGAATTAACAGATCAAGAGCTCACTCGTTACTGGCAGGGATGGCACCAAGTCATTTATGAGGGATCCACCCCATTAATCAAAACACCTCCAACCAGGCCCCACCTCCAACATGAGAGGTCACATTTCAACATGAGATTTGGAGGGGACAAATAATATCCAAACCATATCAGTTACTCTCGTTGAAACATATAAATTCATTCATGTTCAGTGCTGTTCAGTTATACATTGTGCACTGAGTCTCGTATAAGGGCTCAGTGACAGATTTGCCTTAGAACTGAAGATAAAAATTCTAAATGTGGTGTATTAATATGCCACAGTTTATTAAACCATGCCCCTACTGCTAGACACCTGGGTCTTTTAAATTCACTACATTTACAAAATGTTTGAGTCACATCTGGGGAAATGTTAAATTAGTCAAATGCCAAATTAGGTACACTCAGGTTATTTTGTAAAGCCTTTAAGGTGCTCTACAGCAAGCTGCTTAAAATAGAAACTGACAGTACTGAACTATAGTATACAAGGAGGAAGTAAATTTACAGTCCTCCTAGACTTTCTGTTATTGTAATCAAGCATTACATGGTGCTCTGAGTTTCTTGATAACTGAAACAAAAAGGAAGTATTGTGTGCTATTTAATCTCATCATCTTATAAGAAGGAATAACCAGTTAAGAGAAATAAATGTTTGCTTAATCCTAAATTCTCAGACAAAGTCTGTCAGATGGCCCCTTATCCATCAGTCAATTAGCAAAAAAAGGATTACATCTTTAACAACCAGTTATATAGAAAATGCACAAGGCAGGCTGGGCACAATGGCTCACACCTATAATCCCAACACTTTGGGAGACTGAGGCAGGCGGATCACCTGAGGTGGGGAGCTCAGGACCAGCCTGACCAACATGGAGAAACCCCATCTCTACTAAAAATACAAAATTAGCCGTGCATGGTGGCGCATGCCTGTAATCCCAGCTACTCAGGAGGCTGAGGCAGGAGAATCGCTCAAACCCGGGAGGCGGAGGTTGCAGTGAGCCAAGATCGCACCATTGCACTTCAGCCTGGGCAACAAGAGTGAAACTCCATCTAAAAAAGAAAAAAAAAAAAATGTACAAGGCTTCTCCAGGAGAATTATTCCTGGTTGACCTTTAGCAAGCAGAGGACTTAACATTAAACGTTTTTTCTGCAGAGGGTCAAGTTAGTGCCCCAGGTTCATGTCAACATGTAGGTTCTGCCCAGAAGAGAGTATCCATGAGGACCTGACCACTCCAGGAAAGCTGATCTCCTCCAGAGCCTGGTGACTTTCCTATGGTTTGGTACTTTCAGAGACCACACTATTAGTGACTCTAGTATGATTAGGGGATTTTCCTCTCCCCTCTTAATTAACTCGAGGTTTCAAAACGTTTTCGAGAAGTGAAAAGATACTAGTTATTTCTGTGGGGTTTTTTTCATGACTGTAAAACACCCAAATATAGTATCTTCCTTTTCATTTTTACTCATAGTTGGTAGTTATTTTTCCTAAACCACAGTTACAATACTCTGCCTCAATATACTACACCCAATGTTTTCTGCTTCTTCCTAAGTAATGTGCCCCAAACAGAAAAAGTACATTTTAGTATGCTAATAGTTTTAAATCAGCCAGTGTAGTCTAAGAACTACTTATTGGGCACCCACTTTGTACTAGGGGTTTTACTTACAATATTACCTCTTAATTTTCACCACAACTTTATCAGGTAGGGATTATTAACACCACTTTACAGTTAAAAAAAAAAAACTGGATCTTCAAGAGTAAGTAACTTGCCTAAGACCACACAGCTGGTAAACTGTAGAAGTAGGATTTCAACTTGCATACTTCCAATTCCAAAGCCAGAGTTCTTTCTGCTATTTCCTAATGTCTCCCAGATGACAAGTAAATTACGGATATTTGGCTCAGCTTTGTAAATAATATATGTGCCTACTATGTTGAAGCCCCAAACCTTCCCTCAACACAGGATGCTCTATATAATCTGGCCATAACAAAGCCCCTCCTCAAATTTTATTTCCTACTGAACTCTACAAGCACCCCATCTCCACTCCAATCTAATTTGGCAGGTTTCACTACTGCCTCCATACTTATAGATAACACATATATTTTTTGAGATCCTCAACAAATATTTTTTGAGATCCTACTATGTCCCAGGCACCGTTCTAGTGTTTAGAGATACATGTCAGTGAACGAAACAAATAGAAATTCCTGCTCTCCTGGAACTTTGTTGTATTTCTAATAAGAAAGAAACATAAGAAACAAAATAAGTAAATTACATGGGATGTTACAATATGGTAGGTGCTGTGGCTAAATATAAGGGAGGGGAAGGATTAAGGAGTGTAGTGAGGAGTAGAGGATTGTGAGTTTAGAAAGAACCAATAGAAATTCTGGAAAAGAAAAACATGACCTTAGCATTTTTATTTCATTTTCAAGTTCAACAGCAGACTAGACACAGTAAAGAGAGAACTGGCAAACTAGAAGATAAATTTGTTGAAAAAGATTCATTCATCAAGCAAATTATTAAATTATTAAATAGGATTCCCTATTTAATAAATGGTGCTGGGAAAACTGGCTAGCCATATGTAGAAAGTTGAAACTGCATCCCTTCCTTACACCTTATACAAAATTAATTCAAAATGGATTAAAGACTTAAATGTTAGACCTAAAACCATAAAAACCTTAGAAGAAAACCTAGGCAATACCATTCAGGACATAGGCATGGGCAAGGAATTCATGACTAAAACACCAAAAGCAATGGCAACAAAAGCCAACATTGACAAATGGGATCTAATTAAACTAAAGACCTTCTGCACAGCAAAAGAAACTACTATCAGAGTGAACAGGCAACCTACAGAATGGGAGAAAATTTTTACAATCTACCCATCTGACAAAGGGCTAATATCCAGAATCTACAAAGAACTCAAACAAATTTACAAGAAAAAATCAAATAACCCCATCAAAAAGTGGGCAAAGGATATGAACAGACACTTCTCAAAAGAAGACATGGATGCAGCCAACAGACACATGAAGAAATGCTCATCATCACTGGCCATCAGAAAAATGCAAATCAAAACCACAATGAGATACCATCTCACATCAGTTAGAATGGTGATCATTAAAAAGTCAGGAAACAACAGGTGCTGGAGAGGATGTGGAGAAACAGGAACACTTTTACACTGTTGGTGGGATTGTAAACTAGTTCAACCATTATGGAAAACAGTATGGCGATTCCTCAAGGATCTAGATCTAGATGTACCATATGACCCAGCCATCCCACTACTGGGTATATACCCAAAGGATTATAAATCATGCTGCTATAAAGACACATGCACACGTATGTTTATTGTGGCACTATTCACAATAGCAAAGACTTGGAACCAACCCAAATGTCCATCAATGATAGATTGGATTAAGAAAATGTGGCACATATACACCATGGAATACTATGCAGCCATAAAAGAGGATGAGTTCATATCCTTTGTAGGGACATGGATGCAGCTGGAAACCATCATTCTGAGCAAACTATCAAAGGACAGAAAACCAAACACCGCATGTTCTCACTCATAGGTGGGAACTGAACAATGGGAACACTTGGACACAGGGTGGGGAACATCACACGCTGGGGCCTGTCACGGGGTGGGGGGTAGGGGAGAGGGATAGCATTAGGAGATATACCTAATGTAAACGACGAGTTAATGGGTGCAGCACACCAACATGGCACATGTATACATATGTAACAAACCTGTATGTTGTGCACATGTACCCTAGAACTTAAAGTATAGTAAAAAATATTTATCCAAGTGACTAAAATGGGTTAAACTAAAAACACAAATCCAATTAATATATGAGCATAATAAATAAAATAAAGAGCACAATAAATAAAAATAATAATTTTAAAAGTTGTTTGAGGAAAACCATAGAAAATAAGCTTAAAACTCTGTGCTTCTTGCTGACAAGAACAAAATGGAAAACACTAGAACAAACATAGGTTTCCTACTCTAGCTCAAGGTTCGATAACTCAAAAAAATATTTTGTTGGTCTTGTGCTCTAAGAAGAAACTATCTCAGGGTTTTGTGGAAATTAGGGGAGGGGGCCACGAAGGTCAATAGCCTTAATAACATTTTTCTCCTAAATGTGAAGGCACTCCATATATGAGTAGCTCTAAGGGAAAACTAAAGACATAAAGTTAGTTTGGCTCGATAAGGGCAATTCCAGGAGTGAAAGGCTGAAGGGCAAAATAACATGGTCTAATCTTTCATTTCCTGATGTTTTGACTTAAATTATTTTTTGAGAAACTAGTAATATATTACTTAAGAATATTCCTCTCTCAAATACCAAAATTTTCAGCCAGCCTTCTGACAAGAACAAGATGAACAACAAACATGATTAAGGTCATTACTGAGGACCTCAATAGCTGGTAATGTAAAAGATCTATAGGCTACAGCTTCCAGGTATATTGGTTGTAATGATACTTGTTAAGAAAAAGAAATCAAAGATCTTGACTTGCATATTCTTGTCTGCTGAAGAGAAGTTCTATAATCACAGACAAGATTTTCCACAGAAAGCAACTCTGGTTCTAAGACTTGAGCAATTATTTGATTCAAGCACAAAAATTTAGTGCCACTGGGTAGCACCTCATCACTCCCACATCTTGTCCTTTCCCACTCCTGCCAACTCTACTTCTCAAGCATTTTCCTGGTCACCTCCTCTTCTCCTTATTATCATTACTCTGGTTCAAGCTCCCTGACTGGATTTTCTGCAATCGTTTCTTTAACTATCCCCCCTGCTTCTCCCCTGATTCCCCAATCATTCCTTCTCCATCAGCCACCAGACTAATTTCTCTGAATCACAAATGAGGCTAATCATGCCATGGCCCTGCTTAAAATTATTGAGCAGCTTCATCATCCATGGGGAAAAAAAATCCAAGCTCCTTAACATGGCATTCAAGGCCCACAAAGCACTGGCATCTGCCAATTTCGCTTCCCACTGCCATCTGCCCGTACACATAAACATTCATATTCAACTCCTCAGAATTCCCCACATACACCTTGTATCCTCCTCTACCTGGCATTATCATCCTCCAAGACCTCTCTCACAGCCGTGGCAGAGAAGAGAAAAGAAGGGGACCCTAGTTGATGGAACTGATCATCCAAATAACCCCCGAGGATCACTGAGATGATATAGCAAAGCAAAATCACCTACGTTTTTAGACTGCCAAGACTATATCCTGAATTTCCAGAATAAAACCTCTCAAAAAAGTGATAAAGGATCACATGAGTGGATGTTAACGGTGAGGTCTTCCAGTACAACAAAATCCAAACTTAAGAACAAACAGGCTGAACAAAGGACTTCAAATCAGCATGCCCACAAAAGGATCACCTCTGGTCCTTATACATATAACTATATTAATCTGACTGCAATTATCTTTACGGTCATTTTTGAAAATACAATTTGATTTCAGGTGATCTTATAAAATTCCAGGGGATAATTCTTATTCTTAATAAAGTTTAATATAATAGTCTGCTGAAATTCAAGTGTTCCAATAGGTATGGTTCTTTCCACTTCTAAAATTAAATCACTTAATGAGAATTGCCAGAAACAGACTTCATTAGTACTTATCCACAATGGTAGAGAACACACAAGATACATTTGCACTGTTCTATTGTTATAAGCCAGTAGAAGAGTGGAATTTTCAAAGATGCAAACAGTTCCCCTAGGTCATATTACCCTGGATAGAAATTAGAGCTGCAAGCTAATAGGAGTCTGAGGGACAAGGGCATGCTCCTCAGCCTGTGGTTTCTCTGGCTTCCAAAGCTAGAAGCAAAATATTCTTTTTTTTTTCTGTTCTTCCAATCTATCTATTAAGCTTCCAAGAAATAAACACATTTGCTTCAAAATTCAATTTCCTGTGGGGTTATCTTCAGATGCTGCATGGGTTTATTAGAATTAATCACAACACAGCACGGCTTCCAAAGTGAAGGCCCAGGGTTGACAAAATACCCTCCCTATCAGAGCTATCAACCCACCAAAGGCTATGGGGACTCTCTTGCAAACAATATTTGAGCAATCTCGAGGAATACAAGCAAAGGCCTTGCCTTTTTCAACTTCAGTCTAGAGCAGGTAGGGAGGGGTAGACCATAAATAAGTAAACAAAGAGAAAAGATGATTACGTATTGTGCTAAGTGCAGTTAGTGAAGGCAGTCGGCGATGTTTGCTAGCAAGATGTATTTTTTTTTCCATTTTGCTTCCCACATCTGCAATCAACATATAACTTCATGGTATGAACTATTAAACACATAGACACTAGAACAAACGTGAGTTTCCTATTCTAGTTCAAGGCTTGATAAGTTAAAAATCCATTTTGATGGTCCTGGGCTCTAAAAAACCACTCTTTCTCTCTGGGGTGTGTGTGTGTGTGTGTGTGTGTGTGTGCCTGTGTGTGTGTGTGCCTGTGTGTGTAGTGGCGAGCAGTGAGTACTAGGGTCAACAGCCTTAACAGCATGTTGCCCCCAAATGCAAAGGTGTTCCACATATAAGTAGCTATGAATGTGGGTTTCAAAACAAAAGCCTTAACTTAGAGTTTTATTATGTTTTAAAATCATCACTGTCTTAATGTGTAAACACCTGTTTAAGTCCTCTTAATAAGGGATAAATGCCTGTTTATGGCTTTTTGAAAATATAAACACAAGGATCCATAGCTTTTTTAAAAAAGACTTTGTTTCTGTGACAATGTTTGTTAATCTAGCTAACTGAGTTACTTGCAGAAAAATGGAGAATAGAGAGTGATAGAGAGTTCTTCATGTACAAGTAAGCACTGTTGCTCCAAATACCTTAGTTACCTGAATTATTCTAAGGTTATTTGTAAAAACTAAAATTCCATGAGGCAGAGAATGACTTTTATCAAGCCCATTTATGATATTCGATTTCTGTATTACACATAAAGAATTGGACTATTAAAGAAAGTAACCAAATGAGAGATGGATGTTTAAAAATAACATTAGATGAGTGATTTGAGAACTCCAAAACTTTATGTGACTAAGTTATTTCTTCTCTGTGCCTGCAGGTCATTTTCACACTGGGATTGCAATTTATTAGATGCCATACACAAGTTCTATTGTGGGCTCCAAGCAGAGGTACAGGGAAAACCTCCAGAAGATTCTTCCTTAGTAAGCAGCAGGTAACGTTCTGTAATTTTAGGCCACCACACAGAACCAATTGTCACTCACAGCTTCTGTCACAGAGTGGGATGTGTCACGCTTCATTTGGTACAAAACATGACGATGAAAAAAACAACTTGATGAACCTATTTTAGCAGCCTCTGTTCAGCCAGCAGTGTGAGGAGCTGGAGTACTGTGACAAAGCATTAGGCTCCTTACAATACCAACCTAGAAACCAAATCACTACTTTGTAGCAAGAAATGAAAATCATGATGAAAAAGCTACAGTTGATCTCCCCACCCAGCAAAGGAAATATGGACAAAATACAATCACCACCACACATAACAGATGGACTTCATGTAAGGATTAATATAATGATTCATGTAATATAAGGCTCATCTTCAAAAAGGAATGATTTGCTTCCTTTGCCATGACTAATGTGCCTGGGTGGGGCAGCCCGTGGTATAATTGACAATAAGATTTCTTCAAACAACAAAAAAAAAAAGAAAGAAAGAAAAGAAAAGAAAAAAAAAAGCAAAAGCAAAAACACCACCACAAAGCAATGTCTGAATCCCAGAGAGCCCCAAATGCACACTCATTGCTCAGACTTGCCTGGGTTTCCTTCCAAAGAAAATTTACTCACTCTCCCATGGAAAGGCAAAGTAGGAGACTGCAGGAGCATCAAAGCCATGGACCCTATCAACGATGCCAAGAGGAGGGGGAAATACACCTTCCAACCCCAAGAATTTTGGAGAGGGCGCTGTCTCAGTAGCAAGGGGGAGGTCAACAAATGTGATATGAGGCCCTAAAACCACAGCACAGGGCTTCCTTGGTATGCAGGACAGGGGTACAAACCAAATGGCAGGTGCTATATTCACCCACACACACCATAAGGAATCCATGCTTCCTGGAAACTGCCCAGTGATGTCACCCTGTGCAGCTGTAACCTGTGTGAGTGTTCTGACTCAGTCATCAACAATGACATTTTGGCCGGGCACAGTGGCTGATGCCTGTAATCCCAGCACTTTGGGAGGCTGAGGCGGGTGGATCACTTCAGGTCAGGAGTTCAAGGCCAGCCTGGCCAACATGGTGAAACCTCAGCTCTACTAAAAGTACAAAAAAATAGCTGGGTGTGATGGCACACGCCTGCAGTCCCAGTTACTTGGGAGGCTGAGGCAGGAGAATTGCTTGAACCCAGGAGGCAGAGGTTGTAGTGAGCTGAGATCACACCACTGCACTCCAGCCTGGGCAACAGAGTGAGACACCCTCTCAAAACAACAACAATAGCAACAAACAATGACATTTTAAAAATGATTAATTCCACTTCTCTTTTTTTTGAAGCAGTTGCTTTTTTATTGTTAACAATCCCACATATGAGAATAGCCCATTGTGGTTAACAAGGTACTTATGACCATTACCTCAATTATTCCTCACAAAAGCTCTATGAGATTAGCATGATTTTACTAACAAGGAAACAGAAGTTTAGAGAAGTTGAATAGACTACTCAGTAGTTAGTAAATGGCAGACCCAGGGCCCAAGCCCAGATTGTCCCTTGCTCTTTCCTCACAATGGTTAATTTGCTTTCTATAGTGGAGTTATAGGCTGAAATGACATTAAAATTCTATTAAATTTGGTTTCCACAGTAGAGGTTTTAAGCTGAAGTGATATTATTAAAATTATATCCTTTTGAAAAATATTTATTGAGTATAAATAAATGTCCTATACACTAAATATGAAGAAATATTCATTATTGATTACAAGTCAAGATGTAATACTGAGGGAACCATAGAATCAAAATACCCACTCATGATACAATAGTGGCAATTCCATTCCAATATTGGACACATAAATGATTTGTTCACAAGACACAATAAAACCCATCAAAAAGGCCATCACTTTAACCAACCTATAATACCACAATAGAAAATGATTCTGAATCATAATATGAACAGCCCCAATAATCTCATCTTTGTCTTACCAATTTATCAGGTCATTTTGAGACTGCAGAGTTACACTGTCATAGATTTTTAACATTCCATTTCCTTAGTTTTATTTCAAAGTATTACTAATGAATGAAAACAAGTCATACAAGCCAAAGATACTTTTAAACTAAGTGTAATTTTCATAAGAAAAAAAGGAATCAAATTTTAGTACAAAAAAAAGCATTTCCCAAGCAATGAGTCTCTTAATGGAAAAAATCAAAGAGCAATGTAATTAAACTTTCCTTCAAAGAAAGGAGAAACATAAATCTGTTATGGTAAATTTGGAAAGATAAATATTTCCTAGTCCCATAATATGTGTTTGTTTTAAAGATATACTTGAATGATGCTGATCTATGAAGCAGGGATCTGTGGCAATCCAAATTCATCCACCAGAAGAACTTCATCCTTGTTTTTTGTGTCAGTGGGAACACCTTCCGGAATTGCAGGTCATCTTCATCCAGTTCCGGGGTGCCATAACTGCGACTCAGTGCTTCTTGGATTTCATTTGCATCTTCCATCATATCCTCTAGGTGGATTTGTAAATCCTCAATCTGGTTGATTTTCACTTGCTTGTATGCCTTCTTCATTTCCTTTACTCCCAGTTTCATAGCATCAACCGTGGTCTTGGTGTCCTTCAATGACTGGATGGTATAATTGGCTTGTTACATGTTGAATGGCTGTTGTTCAAGATTGCCCTGCTGCTGCTCATACATCCACTTTTACTTTAAAACTTGCAAGGCTTTCTGCTTTCTGCTTAACCATATTCTTTGCAGGACCCTCTCTCATCTTCTTGATCTGATCCTTATACTTTACTAGCTCAGCATCCAATCGAGAAATCTTCTTGTCAATGGATTCTGCCCTGCTGTCCACCGTGCCAATGCAGTCAGTCAGGCTGGGCGGTGGAGCCTTGGGGTTCGCTTCCCCGAAGAACTGGTTGATCTTGAGCAGCCGCAAAGAAACCCAAACACTGGAGCAAAACCATAAACCACTTATTTCTTATGAGGAAGAATTGGGAAGAGAAGCTATAGGAATCAGAAGGGTTCAGAGCAGGGAGTCTAGAGGCAGACTGCCTGGATTTAAAGCTCAGCTTCACCATTTACTAAGCTATGTGACCTGGGCAAGTCACTCAACTTCTCTGTGCCTCAATTTTCTCATCAGGAAACTATAAATGGTATTGAGTTGTTAGAAGAATTAAATGAGTTAATATTTATAAAATGTCTGGAATGGGCCAGGAGCCATGGCTTACTCCTGTAATCCTAGCACTTTGGGAGGCCGAAGTTGGGAGGATCATTTGAGCCCAGGATGTTGGGGCTGCTGTGAGCCATGATCACACTACTGCACTGCAGCCTGGATAACAGAGCAAGACCCTGTCTCAAAAATAAAGTAATAAAAATAAATAAAATGCTTGGAATGCTGCTTGGCATATATAAGCACTGCTAAATTTTGTCATTTAAAATAAAAACTTTCAAAATGTTTAAACAGCTAAGAAGAGCTCCTGGCCCCATTCAGACCTCTCACCAGAGCCATAGCTGGAAGTTCTGTTCTTCCTTCTTCCCCAGACCATGTGCCAGAACTGCTGACAGGACTCTCAGTGCCTGTCCTGAAGGCAGATGATCCTCCCTATTCTCACCTTATCATTGCTCTAACCCTCATTCAGATCCCCCACAACCCCAAAACAAGTCCAGTTAGCCCAGTTCGTAATGCTAACCTTCCATTTCAGGTGTCAGTGCAGTGGCACAGCTATGGTGATGAGATCAAAGCGGCAACCAGAGTCCCAAGACACACACTGGTTTCCATTTAATACAATATTTACTTACCTTTATATTAGGACACAGGAGAGGAAACCCATCAGGGACTGCAGCTTCATCTCAATGGGAGGCATGGCAGCTACCCAAGTCTACAGTTACTTCTGCCCCTCATCCACACAGGTCACATATGATTGCCACAGATGATGGGCAAGATGTTTGTGGATTTTGTTTGTTTGTTTTGAGACAGAGGCCTGCTCTGTCGCCCAGGCTGGAGTGCAGTGGCATGATCTTGGCTCACTGCAAGCTCCGCCTCCCAGGTTCATACCATTCTCCTGCCTCAGACTCCCGAGTAGCTGGGACTATAGGCGCCTGCCACATGCCCAGCTCATTTTTTGTATTTTTAGTAGAGACGGGGTTTCACTGTGTTAGCCAGGATGGTCTCGATCTCCTGACCTCGTGATCCACCCGCCTCGGCCTCCCAAAATGCTGGGATTACAGGCGTGAGCCACTGCGCCCGGCCTTGTTTGTGGATTTTGTTGATGAAGAAAACCACAGCCCCTTTTCTTGTCAATCTTTTATACCACCCTCAGGCATGCCAAATGTCCCCATGCCAATCTACAGTTTCCAAGTGGAGGGGCAGCTCCATGCGACAACCAAGGCAGGCACAACATCCCCCAATTATCTTAACTCTTACTGTTTTCAATGACATAGAGCATAGGAGGCCAGGGTCACTCCTAGGTAGGCCTAAATCAGCCCAAGCCTTCACTCATGAATGCCAATTCACTTTTTAATGGAAAGAAGCCTTGGGCCCCACAAGGGCAATCAAGGTCCCCCACAATCTATTGCCTGAATATGTTTCCTGTCTTATCTCCTACAACTGATCCCCACATACCCTAAACTCAGCCACACAGCCTGCCTCACCCTTTGGCTCACTGTGCACAGTTGTGTTCCACTCAAGAGTGTCAACTCAGGGGCAGAAACCTTTTATTTTCTCTTCCCATCACCTGGCGTCCCAACACAATCTCTTAAACACTAAAAATTCAGCAAAATCTTAACTGCATTTAAGCAAATGAAGCTGGGTCACAATTACTCTGGTATAGTGAAAGAAAGTCATGGAATTTTAAAAGTTCCAATGTCTGGATGACAGTAATCTTTATACACATGAAATGTTAAAGGCCACAAGCCTCATCCAAACCACTCTCTTGATTCCATAGGAGGAGGAAGATATCCCAGAGGGATCGCAAAGCTAATTTCTTAATAACTCCCTTTGCATAATGTTCCCATAGCCATCCCTGTGAGTAGGGCCTGTGTCCCTGTACAACAAATAGTCAGCAAATGCTTGGGTAGCCAACATATGACTTAGTCTTGTGAAAAATTATGATTGCGCTTGAGTCTCTTTATGGAAAGATTTAAATCTGTACTTAATGCCAAAACAAACACAAAGAACCAGCCAATATAAATTAGGGATATCCCAAAGCTTGACTTAGGCAAAAATCATCTCTGATCTTCAGAAGTAACTGAACATCCCCTGCAATATCATTTTTGGTATCCCTTAACTGTTAGTGACCAATTATTGCACGATGGCACAGTGACCAGCATAACAATCTGAGTAATATAAAAAGTGTACCATTTGTATTTATTAAGTCTATATGTAAGATGGAGTAAAAATTGTATTAATCTATTGAGAGATATATTTATCTTTATTATTGTAAGAATAAAGTACCAATTAATGACTGTGAGAGCTGTTAATTTGATATACAAAATAGTTAACCTATTAAGAATGTATTAAGATAAAGACGAAAAGCACAAACCATAAAGGAAAAAATAACTGATAAACAGGACTTTGTCAAAAACTTAAAATTTCTGTTCTTCAAAAGACACAGTTCAGGAAATGAAAAGACAGGCCATAGACAGGTAGAAAATATTGCATACCATGTATCTGACAAAGGATTGGTATCCAGAAAATATGAAATACACAACTCAATTAGACAAAAAAAGATAAATTTAAAATGGGCAAACAAGTACAAACAGAGACTTCAAAGAGGATATATGGATGGCAAATAGGCATGAGAAGAGATATTCAACGTTATTAGTCAATAGGGAAATGCAAATTAAAACAATAGGATACCATTTCACACTAGAATGGATAAAATTTAAAATTCCTAAATAACAAAAGTTGGTAAAGGTGTGGAACAATTGAAAAGCTTATACATTGCTGATGGAAATGAAAAATGTTCAGATATTTTGAAAATGATTGCCAGGTTTTTAAAGTTAAACATACACTTACCATGCAACCAAGGAATCTCACCTTGGGTATTTATTCCAACAGAAATGAAAACCCGTGCCCACACAAAGACATGTAAGCAAATGTTCATAGCAGCTTTATTTGTAATACTTCATAACTGAAAACAACCCAAATGTTCAATGAATGGCAAATATATAAGTAAACTGTGATATATCCAGACAATGGAATATTACTCAGCAATAAAAAAGGAACAAACTATTGATACACATTATATCACAGATGAATCTCAAAAGCACTATGCTAAGTGAAAGAAGCTAGAAAACAAAAGGTTATCTAATACATGATATTCTAAAAATGGCAAAACTATAGAGAAAGAAAACAGATCAGTAGTTGCCAAGAGCTAGGGTAGGAGAAGGGCATGTTCTGCAAAAGCAGATTTCCAGGGGGATAGAAATGTTCTATTATCCTGATTTTGGTGGTGGTTACACAAGTGTATGCAGTGTCAAAACTCATTGAACTGTATATTTAAAAGAAAAGAATTTTGTTGTATGTAAATTATACCTCAATAAACCTGGCCTTTAAAAGGGGAATACATTTAAAAATAGGTAAACAGCCAGTGAATATTTGAGTGAATTAATGAATGAAGAGTGCAATAGTTAAATAACTTAAGGAAAAACAATATATTTGGTTAAGCCAATAAACACCTAAAAATTTAAGTAACAATACAAGATACAATAATAGATATTAGATTATAACATAATTCTAGTCTTTGTAGAATTGTTTGCTGCATTAACATTTATAACATTGCAAAACAAACTTTTAGAGTGGCATTTAATTTCTAGTTATCTCTTTGGTATGACACATATACAATCTAATGAACTCACATGCAATCTAGCAACTGATGGTGCCGAGAAATTATCTCTTGCTGGCTGGGCGTGGTGGCTCATGCCTGTAATCCCAGCACTTTGGGAGGCCAAGGTAGGTGGATCACCTGAGGTCAGGAGTTCAAGACTAGCCTGAACAACACAGCAAAATTCCATCTCTACTAAAAATACAAAATTAGCTGGGCATGGTGGTGGGCGCCTATAATCCCAGCTACTCGGGAGGCTGAGGCAGTAGCCTTGAACCAGGGAGGCAGAGGTTGCAGTGAGCCAAGATCACGCTACTGCACTCCAGCCTGGGTGACAGAGTGAGACTCCGTAAAAAAAAAAAAAAGGAGAAAGAAAAGAAAAAGGAAAGAAAGAAAAGAAATTATCTCTTGCCTTCAATGTCAAACTTTAAAAAGATGATTCCTGAAATTTTTAATAAAATTTGCAATAATAATATATTTCTGAATAAAATTTCAGATTTATTTAACTCAGAGGTTCATTCTAAGTTGGTGATATTTTGGTTTGGATAAATACTTATTTTTAATCCTTGCCATTCAACATTTAGCTAAAATAGTTATTCAGTAGCTAATCAGTTAACTTTCAGGGCTTCAAGTTCTGGTTCATGCTCAGCCTGCCTCCACTAAACCAATGTCAAAATAAACTCTGGGGTTCAGCCTTCATACCCTTTAAGGACTTATGATAAACTCACCATTACATCCAATATTTACACTAGAAATCCTAATCAATCTTCACAATGTTGATTTCTCATATTAATTTTCAAGATAATTCATTGCAAGACAGAAATATAGTAAGAATCACTTGAAAAATTTCAGAAAATATCCCGGGCTATGAAAATGAGGGTAAAAAAAATGAAAAAAAATGGGGCTAAGCACAATCTTTTTTAAAAAAGAAAATAAAGGAAATCCAGAACAACAATAGAGGTTAAAGACATAATGGATGAAGCTGGATGTGGTGGCTCATGCCTGTAATCCCAGCACTTTGGGAGGCCAAGGCAGGAGGATCACCAGAGCTCAAAAGTTCAAGAGCACCCTGGGAAACAAAGTGAGACGTGGTCTCCTCAAAGAATGAACAAAATTAGCTGGACAGAGTGGTACATGCCTATAGTCTCAGCTACTCAGGAGACTGAGGTGGGAGGACTGCTTGAGCCCAGGGGGTCAAGGCTGCAGTGAGCCCAGATCACACCACTGCACTTCAGCCTGGGCGACAGAGCGAGACTGTCAAATAATAATAATAATAATAATAATAAATATATATATATATAATGGATGAGAAGATATATATATATAATGGATGAGAAGACCTTGTTTATAATAGTATAAAAAATATAAAATATCCAGGAATAAACTTAAGAAATGTACAAAACTTAAGTGGAAAACTCAAAAACACTCCAGAAGAACACAAAAGGTTTTAATCAATGGAAAGTCACAGGAGGTCTTTGAATAGGAAGAGTCAACATCATAAAAATGATTCTCCCACTTCGACTCATAAATCCAATGCTATCCAATAAAAATACCAATAGGCATTTGGACAGAAAATAGGCAAATTAATTTTAGAGTCATACACAAAACTAAACAAACAAGAAGAACCAGGAAAACTCAGGGGGAAAAAAAAGCAATGAGAAGCCACTAGCCCTACCAGATTTTAAAATATGCTCTAAGGTCCATAACAATTGGTACTGTGGTATTAATTCATGAATACAGAAATACCAATGGACCAGAACAGAAAGTCCAGAAATATATATAGAAAGTCAGTGGATGAAAGAGAAGGCATCTCAAATCAGTGGGGTCAATATGGACATTTTAGTCACTGGTGTTGGGACAATTTGGTGGCCATTTGGTGGGGAATATCTTTCTAATGATAAAGTCCAGGCATCTTAAAAAAAAAAAAATGGGCCAGGTATAGTGGCTCATGCCTGTAATCCCAGCACTTTGGGAGGCCAAGGTAGGAGGATCACTTGAGGCCAGGAGTTTGAGGGCAGCCTGGGCAACATAGCCATTCCCCATATAAAAAATAAAAAAAATTAAAATAAAATAAAAATTAGCCAGGAGTGGTGGTGTGCAACTGTAGTTCTAGCTATTTTTGAGGCTGGAGCAGGAGGACTGCTTGGGCCCAGGAGTTTCAGATTGCAGTGAGCTACGATTATACCACTGCAATCCAGCCTGGATGACGGAGACCTTATCTCTAAAAAATAAAAATTTAATAAAAAATTAAAAATAAAAAAACTGAAGATTCTGACCACTTGATAATTACAACAAACTTCTAAGAAGGAGGAAATACATAAGCAAAGCAAAAAAGGAAAAACTGAAAAAACATTTGCAATTCATCACAGATAAAGGGCTAATCTCTGTAATATACAAAAAACTCCTAGGACTCAAGAAAAAAGATAAGCCCATGGGAGCAGGGGTGGAAATAGACAAAGAATATAAGTAGGCAATTCACAGAAAAAAAATACAAATGGCCCTTAAACTTTTAAGAAGATATTCATCATTACTTATAAGAGAAATGCAAATTAAAATGACGCTGAGGGCTGGGTGTGGTGGCTCATGCCTGAGGGCTGGGTGTGGTGGCTCATGCCTGTAATTCCAGCACTTTGGGAGGCTGAGGCGGGTGGATCACTTGAGGTCAGGAGTTTGAGACCAGCCTGGCCAACATGGAGAAACTCCTATCTCTACTAAAACCACAAAAATTAGCCAGGCATGGTGGTGGGCACCTGTAATCCCAGCTACTCAGGAGCCTGAGGCAGGAGAATTGCTTGAACCTGGGAGGCAGACGCTGCAGTGAGCCGAGATCACACCAGTGCACTCCAGCCTGGGCGACAGATTGATACTCTGTCTCAAGAAAAGAAAAACAAAATCCGGAAGTTTGATAACACACCCTGTTGGCAAGAAGATGGGGAAATAAGCACTTTCATATATTGTGGAGGAAGTAAAAAATGATACAACTTCTAGTGAGAAGAATCTGGCAATGTCATCTAAAATTGCAAATGCATATACCTTTTAATCTAACAGTCCCACTCCCAGGAATCTATTCTACAAATACACCCGCACATACATAAGATGCTCAAGGTTTCCTGCTACAGTATTGTTTGATTACTGTAAGAAACAACCCTAGGGCCCACCAACAAAGGACTAAATTATGGTATATCCACACAATAGAATACCATTCAGCTATGAAAGAAAAGAATGAAGAATACCTCTTCGTACTAATATGCCAAAATCTCTAGGACAAATTCAATGAAAAACATAAGGTGCGGTACAGAATGCATGGTATACTACCTTTTGTCAGAGAAAAGGTGGAAATTAGCACATATATTTGTATTCGCTTTTATTTATATAAAGAAACACTGAAATGACAAACATCTAAGAAAAGTGGTTACTACAATGTTAAGGAGAAATGGAGAGTTGGGGGTGAGGTATACCTTTTCAATCTGTCCTTTTTAAATTTGCTTTTATATGTAGACCATGTAAATGTATTAACTACTCAAAATGTTTAAAATATTGACAAAAAAGACTCAGGAAGTACAAAAATAGGCAAGACTAAACAATACATTATTAAGGGCTATATACACATGTTATAAACCTAAAAAAGACTATTTGCTGCTATCCATAGCAATGAATTGGTTGCTAGCAGATCTGCCTTACAGGAAATACTAAAGGAAGTCTTTTAGGTAAAAGGAAATGATACTAGACAATGACTCAAAGCCACACAAAGAAATTAAGAGCACTGGAAAATGTAAAAAATATGAGTAACTATAAAAAACTATATACATATATACATTTTTCTCTTCTCTAAACTCTTAAGAAGACATAAAACTGAATTAAACATAATTACAATGCTGTATTGTTAGGGTTGTAGCATATATAGATGATACATATTTTATGATACTAGCATGATGGAGGGATGTGGTAATGGAGCTAGAATCAAAGAAAGTTTCAATATTTTACTGGAATTAAATTAGCATCACACTCAAGTAGATTGAGATTAAGTTAAGATGACTATTGTAATCCCTAGAGCAACCACTATGAAACTAACACAAAAATATAGTGGAAAAAACACAAAGGAATTAAAATGGTAAACAAGTACTCTCTCTCCCACACACATGGAGACAGTGAAAAAGAAACAAAGAATCAAAACTTACGTGAAATATATAGAAAATAATAGCAAAACTGCAGATATAAATCCAACCATACGAATACTTACATTAAATGGGACTGGACTAAACATTGCAATCAAAAGGCAGCAATTGTCACACTGGGGAAAAACCCAAGATTCCACTGTATGCTATCTAAAAGAGGCACATTTTAGATTAGGGCTTCTCAACCTTAGCACCACTGAAATTTCAGGCTGGATAATTCTTTGTCGTAAGGCCTCTCCTGTGCATCATAGGATATTTAGTAGTAGCCCTGGCCTTTATTCATTAGATGTCAGTAGCTGCCATGCGGGCGTGACAACCAAAAATATTTGCAGCTATTGCCAAATGTCACAAGGGGGCTAAATTGCTTGGAGCCACTGCTGTAGATTAAAACACACACACACACACACACACACACACACACACACACACACACACCCCGGTTGAAAGTAAAAGGACTGGAAAACATATGCCAGGTAACACCAATCATAAAAGCACTAGAGTAACTACGTTTGTATCAGACGAAATAGACTTTAGACAATAAATATTATAGACAGAAAGACCCTTCATCATAATGTCATCAGGAAGATATAAAAATTATTAAAGTAGACACATCTAAAAACAGAATACCAAATCACTGAAGCAAAAATGAACAGATGTTAACATTTCAGTCTTTGTTTATCTGGGAATGTCATTATTTCACACTCAATTTTTAGTGTAAATCTTCATTACTTTTGTTCCTTTAACTGCTGACAGGTCTACGATGTTCCCTGTGCTGGCAGGGACCTGATGAGTTATTAAGGATCTGGAAGTCTTCAGGTGGCTGAGACTCTTCTACAAGAAATGGCCAAACTGGCCACAGTCTGTTTTTTTTTTTTTTTTTTTTTTTTTTTGGCATCACCACACTTACTGTTTTTATAAAAATCAATTTTATTGATTTTTATTTTTTATGAATTTTATGAATTTTATTCATATCCCACACAATTCACCCAATTTAAACATACAATTCAATGATTTTTAGTAAATTTACCAAGTTATGCAACCAACAACACAATCACTCCAATAAGATCCCTGGTATCCATTAACAGTAAATACCAGTTTTCCACCTCCAGCCCTTGGCAACCATTAATCTACTTTGTTTCTACATATTTGCCCTTTCTAAACATTTCATATAAATGGAACCACACAGTGGCTGATCTTCTGTGCATGACTTCTTTCATTTAGCATAATGTATCTAAGTCTTTATATTTAAAGTGGGCTTTTTTTTTGTAGACAGCTTATAAGTTGTATCTGCTTTTTAAAATCCAATCTGATGATCTCTGTCTTTTAGATGATTCGCATTTTCACATTTAAAGCAACTATTTATATGGAGGGTCAAAATCTACTATCTTGTTAGTTGTTTTCTATTTATTCAGTTTGTTCCTTTTTTCCTCCTTTTTCTGCTTTCTCTGGGTTTTATTGAGTTTTTTTATTATTCAATTTATCACCTCTATTAACATTATTTATACCTCTTTTTTAACTTTTTAAATAGTTATCCTAGGGTTTACAATACGTTTTTAAATAATCTGAGTTCAAATAATATAGCCACTTCACAAGGAGCATAGGACCTTATAACAGTATTTTACCAATTCCTCCTTCCCATCTTTGTGCCATTGTTGTCATACATTTCACTTTTGCATATGCTATAAACACACAACACATTTTTATAAATTTTATTTTTTAAAAATCACTTATTTTTAGAACAATTAAATATTTAAAAGATTTTATCTTCACTTATTTCATTTCTGACATTCTTTGATTCTTTTTGTAGATTCAGTTTTCCAAATTATATCATCTTTTTTCTGCCTGAAGAATTTCCTTTAACATTTCTTGTAGAGTGGGTCTGCTGGCAATAAATTCCCTCAGTTTCTGTTTGTCTCAAAGAGTCTTTTTTTCTTCTTCATTTGTGAAGGACGTTTTCACTGGATATAGAATTCTGGGTTGACAATTTCTTCTGTCAACACTTGAAAGAAGCCACCCCACTGTCTTCTTGCTTGCATGGTCTTTTACTGAAAAGTCTGCTGTATTTCTTATCCTTTTCCACTGTACATAGTGCTTCCTCCCCACTCCTCCCCTAGCCCCCTTCCTGCACCCAGACACCTTGTCTTTAGTTTTAAGCAGTTCAAATGTGATATGCCTGGGTATCTGTTTGTTGTTTTGGTATTTATCTTGCTTGGTGTTCTCTAAAGTTCTTGGATCTGTGGTTTGGCATCTGTCACTAATTTTGGAAAACTCTCAGCAATTATTTCTTCTAATATTTCTGTCCCATTCTCATTCTCTCTCTTCCTCACAAGATTCCAATTATGTGAATGTTATACCATTTGACATTGGTACTCTTCTCTTGGATATTCTGATTATTTCACTTTTTGCCTTCCGATATCTTTAAGTTCATTGACTTTTACAGTCCACTAAAGGTATTCTTCATTTGTTACTGTATTTTTTGTTTCTAGCATTTGAATTTGATTTTTTTTCTTTTATTTTCCATCTCCGTCCTAAAATTACTTATCTGATCTTGCATGTTATCTACTTTTTCCATTAGAGCTTCAAAAATATTAATCATAGTTGTAAAAAAAATTATCTAATAGTTCCAACATCTGTGTCATACATGAGCCTGGTTCTGGTGATTGCTTTGTCTCTTGCCTTTTCTTGCCTTTTTGGTCTCGTAATGTATTTCGGATGGTCAGACATTTTGTATCAAAATGGTACTGAGGTAAATACTTTTTATACTTGAAGATGAGTATACCTTTTTTCTGATAGGCCTTTAGCATTGAGGTTTGTATTAATATAATCAGGAGGTGGGCTAGGTTTGAAGATTATTGTTTCTATGGTTATGCTCAGGGCCTCAAGAGTCTTCAAATTCCTGTACTGATAGCTTGTTTTTACGGCATTAGGGTAACGCCACAAGGTTTTTCTCAATGTCTTCCCCTCACTTGGTTTTGGGTCTCCATATTTGACTTTTAAGTTTCTGTACTGCACCCCAGAGAGAATCTCTCTTTTGCAGTTCCCCAGGCCTTATTCCATTGTTATTTTTTATTTGATGTTTGTTAGCTTTGTAGTAGGGAGGTGGGAAATGGGGGTATTCTCTGATATTCTGATTAATTTGCAAAATTATGAAGATACTGTGAACCTGGGTCTTGGGGTTGTGGCTTTCACAAGCATTCCTGATCCTCCTCCAAACACAATGCCAGGTTTACCAGGCATTCATTTTCTTTCCCAAGAAAGTAGAGCTTCTTTCTTTTTCCTCCTCTCCTTCCCCAGTTACAGTGGGTTTCCACCAGTACTCTCACTTTCTGTTACCTTATTCCTGCAGATTAAAACTTTTGTTCCTTAGGGAGATGGAGAGATATCTAGGCAGATTTTGGCAGTGGCTTTTGTTCTTCTAACCCAGCCAAGACACAGGAAAAACTTTCTTAGGATTCTCCCTGATCTTCCCTGTGATACCTGGCAGGAATCCTGGAGGAAAAGCCTGTAAGAGGGTGAGAAACCCCTATATCTGTGATCCCCAACTTTAAGCAATTCATTACAAATTTCTGGTTTAATCTTACTAGTTTATATGCCATTCAACAGTATCTGTCACAGGTAAGCAAATGTTCAGGTCCTGTTTCTTTCTGCAGTGGTACCTGTCTCTCTCGTGATTTTGGGTTAATCATTTGCCCTAAAATCTCCATTTCTTCCTAGGTTCAGAAAAAGTCATTAATTTTCCATTTGTCCAGCTTTTTCTTGTAAGGATGACAGCTCTGCATGCCACGTATCTAGGCTGAAACCAGAAGTCTCTTTATTAGTTTTTCAAGCTTTATCAGCCTTTTCCCACAAGGATTGGATATTTGAAATACTGAAAGATTACATCAAGCAAATTACAATGCATTAGGTAATAACTCACTGAATATTTTGTTAATCAGTCATACAGAGAAAGTTTGGGGCTGGGTGCAGTGGCTCATGCCTGTGAGACTGAGGTGGGAAGATCACTTGAGCCCAGGAATTCAAGACCAGCCTGGGCAATATAGTGAGACCTCATCTCTACTAAATTGAAAAAAAAAAACTAGCGAGTGTGGTGGCATGTACCTATAGTCCCAGCTACTTGGGAGGCTGCGGTGGTAGGGTCACTTGAGCCCAGGAGGTGGAGGGTGCAGTGAGCAGAGATCACACCACTGCACTTCAGCCTGGGAAACAGAGTGAGACCCTGTCTCAAAAAAAAAAAAAAAAAAAAAAGGAAAAAGATAAAAGAAAGAAAAGAAAAGTTTGGAAATCTATAGTATTAATATCCAATCAAGAATTGTGATCAATTTGAAATAACTAATAGTCTCACCTGAGTTGTTATAATTCAAAGACACAACTTGTTTTCGTTAACTTATATGTTCTTGTAACACATAAATGCTTGATGTCCATTTGGCCTTTTGAAGCAGAAAAAACTGCTCAAACTTACATCATCCCTTGACCTTGTGTCACTGGCCAGGCCAAGCCCTCCATACCAGCAAGGGCTTAATTACAGGACTCCTGTGGAAATGTCCTCTTTTACAGAAACCCAACTCTAATTAGGAATTTTTCAAGAACTGCCTGAATTATAGAAATTGAAGAAACATTACTATAAAACCAAATAGCATTGCCTGGCATGGTGGCTCACGCCTGTAATCCCAGTACTTCGGGAGGCCAAGGCAGGTGGATCACCTGAGGTCAAGAGTTCGAGACCAGCCTGGCCAACATGGCAAAACCTCATCTCTACTAAAAACACAAAAATCAGCCAGGTGTGGTGGCACGTGCCTGTAGTCCCAGCTACTCAGGAGGCTGAGACAGAAGAATTGCTTGAGCCCAGGAGGCAAAGGTTGCAATGAGCCGATATCATGCCACTCCACTGCAGCCTGGGTGAAAGAGCAAGACTCCGTCTCAAAAAAACAAAACAAAACAAAACAAACAAACACCAAATAGCATTGATTCAGAGAGATTAGTACCCACCTCGGGCACAGTTTCTCTGGCTAAACTCATCAAAAAGAGGCCTGGAGATACCAGGGTATCAATGTTAATGTGGCTCTCTGAAAAAAGGCATTGTCACAGAAATACCTACCATTTTGCCTATAAAGATTAATGTGTATATTAAATTACAATGTTACTTACACTATAAAAAGTGTTCTTCCTTCTATCTCCATATCTACTGCCACTTCCTCTCCCTAAATAATATATAATAATTCAATAAAACAACAATGACAGATAAGCTTACAAAATAGCTGATGTGAGGTTTTTTAATGCATATGCTTAATATTTTAAATGGGAAGTTTGTCATAATTACCTCATCCCATCCTACAGGCATATATTACCACAGCAGTTCCAGCTTGTGCCTCAATACCTGATTTCCTTTCCCCCTGAGTTTGGTGACAGACATATTAGTTCTTCTTGACCCTGACCACACAGCTTTTTTCCTCCCTTCCAGATTGTATGTAGGTATTGAATATACTACACACCAGAATAGGCATTCACTCTGAAGAAGGATCTTCATGCTAGTCTTGGCCCTTGGATCCATTTATACCCTTTCTTGCTCTGCACACGTCACAGGGGAGAGGGGAGGAGTGACACTCTCTCTCTCTCTCTCTCTCTCTCTCTCTCTCTCGTGGTGGCTATGTGTTCTCCATGGCTGAAGCTCCCACCAGACAGCCCTCCGACCAGGTCCCAACAGCCCTCACAATAGTTCCAGTTCTTGCTCGGCAACATCATTCCCAGACTCTGGTAATACTACCTTCTTCCTGTGTCAGCCCTAGGGATGACAGTAGCTTTCTGCTGTTGCTCATCTTTAGCTTGCTTCAACACACTCTATTTGACTTCTCAGCTCTTCCAATGCCTTGGTAAACAGTTGTTTCCTATTGAACTACCTGCCTCTTTTTCTCTGACTGTGCTGGGAGGACTTCATCTGCCATAACAGACCTCCACTCTTTACCAGATTTTCCCACAATGGATAAAAATCACTACAGTATTACCGCCTTGTCTGTGTCTCTCTGCAGTGCCATCATAAACACTCAGCATAACACTGCCATTGAAAACAGACAATTGTCTTATTCATACCACTGGGGAGAATCACTCTGGCTCATTCATAGCCTACTCTATTAATGAATGCAATCTTTTCTTTCCCCCCAGTTCTCTCAGCAGCAAAAATGTACAGCAGTCAACAGAGTCCTAGACTAGAAAAAGATAGTCCATAGTAGGCTTGTTTTAAATGTGTATTTAAACATATTTAAATATACTTAACTGTATGAACATACACACACACACACAAAGTCCACAGTTCAAGAAAAATAAATACCAAAGGACACAGTGTATATATATGGGGATTACAATAACAAGAAAGATCAAAACACATTTATAAAATTAAAGCTTCCCTAAAGGCCATATATGACAAACCCACAACTAACATCTTACTGAATGGGGAAAAGCTGAAAGCCTTTCCTCTAAGAACTGGAAAAAGACAAGGATGTCCACTTTCGCCATTCCTACTCAATATTGTACTGGAATTCCTGGCCAGAGTAATCAGAAAAGAGAAATAAATAAAAGGCATCCAAATTGCAAAAAAAGTCAAATTATCCCTCTTGGCAAATGACATAATCTTATATTTAGAAAAACCTAAAGACTCCACCAAAAAACTCTTAGATATAAACAAATTCAGTTTATTTGCAGGATACAAAATCAGCATTAAAAAGCAGTAGCAGTTCTATATACCAATCATATATTGTAATATATACATTGTACATGTATATGTATACATTATAATGAACTAGCGGAAAAAGAAATCAAGAAGGCAACCCCACTTACAATAGCCACAAACAAATAAACAAAACCTACAGCTAACTTTAACGGTGAAAAATTTTGCTTTCCCCAAAAATCAGTAACAGGATAGGGATGTCCTCTATGGCCCTACCACTTCTAATTCAACACTGTACTAGAGGTTCTAACCAATGCAATTAGGCAAGAAAAAGGGAATCAAAGTCATCCGGATTGCAAAGAAGGAAACAAAACTGTCTTTATTCACAGATAACATGATTGTCTATGTATGAAATATGCAAAAAAAAAGCTACTAAAACGAACAAGTAAGTTTAGTGAGGCTACAGGATACAAAACTCATACATAAAAATTAATTGTATTTCTATATATTAGCAATGAACAACTGGAAATTGAAATTATGAAAATAATATCAAATGTAATACCATCAAAAATGTGAAATACTTAAGGATAAGTCCATTAAATATGTGTAAGACCTGTACATTGAAACTATAAAACATTTTTGAGATAAAGAAGTCCTAAGCAGAGAAATGTAATTTTATGGATCAGAAAATCCAATACAGTAATAATGTCCATTTTCCTCAAGTTGACTAACAGATTCAACACAATTCCAATCAAAGTACCAGCAAGACATTCTGCAGGTAGAGACAACCTGACTCTAAAATGTATATGGAAAGGCAAAGGAACTAGAACAGCTAAAATAATTTTCAGAAAGAGTAAGGTTGGAGGATTCATACTACCCAATTTTAAGACCCTCTATAAAACTGCAGTAAGAAAGATGGTGTGGTATTGGCAAAGAGCTAGATACACAGATCAGTGGAATAAAATAGAAAGTCCAGAAACAGATCCACACAAATATGGACAATTGATTTTTGACAATGTTGTGACAGTAATTCAGTGAAGAAAAGATTGTCAACAACAATCTTCTGGAACAAAAGAATATCAAACATATTGGAACAATTGAACAGCCATACATAAAAAAAAAACTCAACCTAAACCTCATACCTTCTACAAACATTAACTCAAATCATAGATCTAAATATAAAATGCAAAACCATAAAACATTTAGGAGAAAATTTTCTCTACCTGGGATTATATAGCTTTAGACATGACACCAAAAGCATGATAAATAAAAGTTGATAAATTGGACTGCATCAAAATTTAAAAGTTTTGTTCCCCAAAAGATATGGTTAAGACACTAAAAAGAAAAAAAACCCAAAAGCTAGGAGAGAATATTTGCAAATTACACATCTAACAAAGTACTTCCATCAAAGTATATAAAGAACACTTGAAACTCCAAAGTAAGAAAAACAACAGTACAATTTAAAGACGGGAAAAAGACTCAGTCATTTCACCAAAAAGGATATGTAAATGACAAATAAGTACATGAAAATATATTCAACATTAGGGAAATATAAATTAAAATCACAATGAAATACCACTATTAATCTATTAGAGTGGCTAAAATTAAAAATGCTAACAATACCAAGTTCTAAAGAGAATGTGGAGCACTAAACTCTTACATGTTGTTAGATGGAATGTACAGTTGCTCTAGAAAACAGTTTGGCAGGTTTCTTATAAAGTTAAACATATGCCTACCTTCTGACCCAGCAATCCCATTCCTAGGTATTTACCATAGAAAAATAAAAAAGTACATTCATACAAAAAACATGTACAGTAATGTTTATAGCAGCCCTATTCATAATTATCAAAAACTCGAAACAAGCCTAGTGTTCTTCAACTGGCAAATAAACTGTGATACATTCATAAAATGGAATCCCGCAGAGCAAAAAAAAAAAAAAAATGACCTAATTATAGATACATGCAACAACAAGGGTGAATCTCAAAGGCATTATGAAGAATGAAAAGGCTAGTCCCAAAATGTTACATACTGTGCGATTCCATTTATATGACATATTTGAAAAGACAAAATTATAGTGATAGAGACTAGATCCGTGGTTGCCCAAGTGATGTGGTAGTACAAGGGAGTTTTTAGAGCACTGAAACAAGTCTTTATCTTGGTTGTGGTGGTGGTTACACATATCTATCTATTTATCTATATGTTAAAATTCATAAAACTGTATATCAAAAGTAAAAAGTCAATTTTACTTGTGATAATGTTAAAAATTAATAAATCTGACCAGGTGTTGTGGCTCATGCCTATAATCCCAACACATTGGGAGGTCAAGGTGGGAGGATCACTTGAGCTCAGGCATTCAAGACCAGCCTGGGCAACATAGTGAGATCCTATCTCTACAAAAAGTGTTTAAAAATTGGCCTGGCATGGTGGCATGCACCTGTAGTCCCAACTACTCAGGAGGCTGAGGCAGGAAGACCACTTGAACCCAGGAGTCTGAGGCTGCAGTGAGCTGTGATCATGCCACTGCACTCTAGCCTGGGTGACAGAGTGAGACCCCATCTCAAAAAAATTAATGAGTCTAAAAAAGTAATGATTAAAAAATAAGAGTGTGGATGAAACTGAGGAAACCTTAAGGACCCAAAAGCTAACAGCCAGTTGACACCACATATTACTCTGCAGGAAAAAGTTAATATAGCAGGCCTGATGTTGCTATCCCTAGGAGGGTCTGTGTGCATGACCTCATCTTCCAACAGGTCCTGGGAACTTGGCCTGTGAGATATTCCCTATGCTACTAATTGATAAGGTTGTTTTATATGCCTGAAACACTGAATTCTGCTGTACCAGCCAGGCTAAATTGCTTTTGCAAACGTGATTTATGGTGAACACCTGCTTTCCTTCTGGAACTCAGAAATTTCAATAAGAACGCCTGATCAGCCCTCAATACAGAAAAGCCTGTGTCTTAAGCAAGCTTCCCTAAACAGAAACACTGCATATGTGCTGCTACATTTAATTGCTGGAGGAAAAAGTTTGTTCTATGCAGCCCCACCCCCAACCTCCTAAGGGAGAACTTAGGAAGCTCACATTTAGACTCTCAGGCTCCACCCATTATGTCTTTTTCTCCTGCTGATCTTGCTGTGTATGTTTTCACTGTAATAAGTCATGGCTTTAATACAACTGACTCTGGATCCTGTGAGTCTTTATGGTGTGGGTACTTGTTAGATGCCCAAAAGTTCCCAAATATAAGTGGCACTTTAAATCTGAATCTTTTCCTCAAATCCTTTCTCTGGGCCTGTACTGTCTACTCTTTGGCCTCCCCTAGAATCCCAAGCAGTGCCACATCCATCAGAGGTATGAACATCTGCATCAAGTTCTCAAAACAGCCCCGTATGTCACACCCAAGTTCCAAGTGGGCCTGATGTAAAAGTTACATTCAGGTTCAGCAGCAAATAACAAAAACCCATTCCTCTCTTACTTACAAGAAATACATAAGTATTCAGTCCAAGCCTGGCATGGCAGCTCTATGCTGTCAGAGACTCCAGCTTCTATTTTATTGTATTGCCAGAAGTGTTCTCCATTCCCAAGGTTACCTCTTGACCAAATACAGCTGCTGGAGCTCTAGCCATTACATCCACATTCCAGGAAGTAGACAGAAGGCATGGTAGAAGAGGGGCATGCCCCTTTAAGAATACTTTGCATAAATCTCACATACTTCTCCTCCTACCTTTGGCCAGAACTTGATCACATAACCACATCCGGCTGCAAGAGAGGCCAGGAAATGTAGTTTTCTTGTTGCACAGCAATATGCTGAGCTAATTAGAACAGGGTTCTATTGGAACAATGAAAGGAATAATGGATATTGTGGAGGTAACCGGAGTCTGCTACACCTCGTTCATTCTACACTCAACAAAAGTAATCTGAGAATCAATCCTCTTAATAACCCAAGACAATTTGAAGTAACTGTGTCTTTACCTAAAAGAAGTTTTAGGGATAGATATGGAGAAGTAAAAGGAGAAAATTTGTTGACTATGAACCTAAAGTTACACACTAGTTAGATATTTCTCCATCTCTAGCTTCTCAATGAAAATATGTGATAGGAGCCTACGATACAATTTGAAAGACTACCCCTGGGACATCTACTATCTCAGTAACATGTTAAACAAGTTCAACAAAACATAGCCTTAACACTGTTCTTCCCCAAAGGTTGTAGTGTCTCTGAAGATATACAGAATCTTAATTTTTTAAAAATACCATGTGGTAAAGAGCATTAGCAAAATAGCAGAGTAGACAGCTCCAAACTCCCATCCCTCCACAGAAACACTGAAAAACAAGCAGAAGCTGTCAGAGCCAATTTTGTCAGAATTCTAGAAAAGATTCAAAGGTTTAGAGCAACCAAGTGAACAATGACTGAAGAACAAGGCAATTTTTAAATGGTAGGAAGGCTGTGTGGCATTTTGCTTGCCCTTGTCCCACCCCCTCACCAGCTCAGCAGTGGTCTTGAACACAGCAGCCCATATCCCCTGGTCGCTGGTTCCAGAGAGAGCAGAGCAGGCCTTGTTTGCAATTTCTTGTGTTTGTTCTAAACTGTCTGAAGACTACCCAAAGGAATGACTTGAGGTTCTTATCTCCATTTTGCCTAACTTGGAGCCCACTTGTAGCAGACAAGCAGCAAGCATTGCTTGAAAAATGTTGTAAGGTAGGCCAAAAAACAAACAAAAAACACTCTGCAGCTACCAGGGAGGAAAAGTACAGGCCATTCAAAGGAAAAAAAAAAAATTGAAAGAAACTATCCCTGAGGAGGCTGAGACACTGGATATATGAGATGAAAACTTTAAATCAGCTGTCTTAAATATGTTTAAAGAATGAAAGGCAGTGGCTCACGCCTGTAATCCCAACACTTTGGTAGGCTGAGGCAGGAGGATTGCTTAAGGCCAGGAGTTCAAGACCAGCCTAGGCAACATAGTAAGCACTTGTCTCTATTAAAAAAAATTTTTTAATTAACCAAACATGGTGGTACGTGCCTGTAGTCCTATCTACTTGGGAAACTGAGGCAGAAGGATCACTTGAGCCCAGGAGTTCAAGGTTACAGTGAGCTGTGATTACACCACCGTACTCCAGCCTGGGTGACAGAGACCTTAAAAAAAAAAAAAAAACTAAAGGAAATCAAAGACAAATAAACAAAGGAAGCCAGGAAAACAATGTATGAACAAAATAAGAATATCAATAAAGAGACAGAATTTATAAAAAAGAAGCATTAGAATTCTGAAGCCAAAAAGGAAAGTAACTTAAATGAAAAATTTACTACAGGGGCCCAACAGCAAAGGAAACAATCAAGAAAAAAAAAAAAAAAAAAAAAAAAACAGGTCAGGCATGGTAGCTCACACCTGTAATCCCAGCACTTTGGGAGGCCAAGGTGGGCAGATCTCTTGAGGTCAGGAGTTTGAAACCAGCCTAGTCAACATGGCAAAACCCATCTCTACTGAAAATACAAAAAAAAAAAAAAATTAGCTGGGCATGGTGGTGGGCGCCTGTAATCCCAGCTACTCAGGAGGCTGAGGCAGGAGAATTGCTTGAACCCAAGAGGCGGAGGTTACGGTAAGCAGAGATGGTGCCACTGGACTCCAGCCTGGGCGACAGAGCAAGACAGCATCTCAAAACAAACAAAAAAGCAATGCACAGAATGGGAGAAAATTATTGCAAACTATCCATCCAACAAGAGATTAATAACCAGAATATATAAGGAGCTCACACAACTTAACAACAACAACAACAAAAAACTATTAAAAAAGAGCAAAAGATTTAAATAAACATTTCTCAAAAGAAGACATATAAATGGCCAACCAGTATATGAAAAAATGCACAACATCACTAATCATCAGAGGAATACAAACCAAAACTACAATTTTATATCATCTCACCCCAGTTAAAATGGCTTTTATCAAGAAGACAGGCAACAACAGATGATGACAAGAATGTGGAGAAAGGGGAACCCTCATACACTGCTGGTGGGAATGTATATTAGTACAATCACTATGGAGAACAGTTTGGAGGTTCCTCAAAAACTAAAACTAGAACTATCACATAATCTAGCAATTCCACTTATTGGGTATATACCCAAAACAAAATAAATCAATATAATTAAGAAACATGTGCACTTCTGTGTTTGTTGCAGCATTGCTCACAATAGCCAAACTATGGAATCAACCTAAGTGCCCATCAATGGATGAGTGGATAAAGAAAATGTGGTATATATATGCAATGGAATATTATTCAGCCATAAAAAAGAATGAAAACCTCTTGCTCACAGTAGGATGAATGGAACTGGAGGTCATTATGTTAAGTGAAATAAGGCAGGCACAGAAAGATAAATATCACATGCTCTCACTCATATGTGGGGGCTAGAAAAGTGGATTTTATGAAGATAGAGTGTAGACTATTTGTTACCAGAGGCCAGGAAGGGTAGGGAGGAGGGATGAAGAGAAAGTGATTAATGAGACATATAGTTTGATGGAAGAAACAAAACCTAGTGTTTGGTAGATCAGCAGGGTGACTACAGTTTACAATAATGTTTGTACATTTTGAAATAGCTAGAAGTGAATAATTCAAATGTTTCTATCATATAGAAAAGACAAATATTTAAGGTGATGGGTATCTCAAATATACTGATTTGATCTTTACAAATTATATGAATTTATTAAATTATAACATACCTCAAAACTATGCACATCTATTATGCATCAATGTTTAAATTGTGTTAAAATAAAGTAACATGAAATAATTCATTTATAAAAGAAATAATAATTTTTTTAAAAAAAACAGGTAAACATAAAAATTTGGGTTTCAAACTCATTTTTCCTACGATTAAAAAAGCAAATGCAAAAAAATAATTATAAACATATGTTAATGAGCACACAATATATAAATATCTGGTCTTTGACAATGACAATATAATGGAAGGAGGCAGAGATTAATATTCAGAATATATAAATAATTCCTACAACCCAATGACAAAAAACCTGATTAAAAAATGGGCAAAGAATTTGAGTAGACATTTCTCCAAATAAAATATACAGATAGCCAAAAAGTACATGAAAGGGAAATACAAATAAGTCATTAGGGAAATACAAGTCGAAGCCACACGAGATACCACTTCACACCTACTAGGGTGGCTTTTTTTTTTTAATGGAAAATAATAACTGTTGGAGAGGATGTGGACAAATTAGAATCTTTGTGCCTTGTGGTGGGAATACAAAATGGTACAGCTGCTATGGAAAACAGTTTGGTGGTTCATCAAAAAGTCAAACATACAATTACCATATGACCTAGCAATTCCACTCCTAGGTATACAGCCAAAAGGAATGAAAACAAATGGCCAGGTACAGTGGCTCATGCCTGTAATCCCAGCACTTTGGGAGGCCGAGGTGGGTGAATCATCTGAGGTCAGGAGTTCGAGACCAGCCTGACCAACATGATGAAACCCCATCTCTACTAAAAATACAAAATTAGCTGGGCGTGGTGGCACATGCCTATAATCCGAGCTACTAGGGAGGCTGAGGCAGG
>NC_045445.1:101374095-101391751 GCF_002776525.5 Piliocolobus tephrosceles | reverse complement strand
TCCTCCTTCCTTAAACAGTCTGCTGCAATTCAGGCAAATGTTTTCACACACAAAGGTTTCCTTCTCAGAAACTTCACTGTCAGTGTGAAGCTGAGGCATAAGAACTGGAAGGAGGAGGGGAGGGAAGAACTTGAAGGACCTCTAATGCTAGGTAGTGTTACAACATCTTATTTTTTGACAGACAAAGTAGAATGCATTAAACAAACACTTCTGGAGCATCTACTAGGTGTCAGGCGCTGTTCTAGGGTCTGGGGAGACAGCACAAACAAAAGATAGATATCTCTGTCTGCCCAGGGCTTACATTCTAATGTAGTTTGGAAAAGCTCACCAGAAGATTCTGATATGCCCATCACAACTAGCATAGAGTAGAGAGACATGAGAGCTGAACAGACCCAGCTCTATCCACCTCCCCACCTCTATGATAGTGAGGTCTAGAGATGAGAATGCTTTCAAGCAACTACTCTCACATACGAAGGCACTCTGAACAGCTCTTAACATTTTTTCCCCTAAAACACTGGTAGCCTTCTGTCATATCAATGGAATAACACCTGGAGTGTGACCTTTGGGCTGAAAGGAGCAGGCATTTTGCTCCTACTCATTCCTCATGCCTCATTCCTCACTGTTCTACCCTGGAGCTTGAGGGCAAAAGTCCCAGCTAACATAAAAGGGTCAACTTTGGGCCAGGCACAGTAGTCACACCCTAATCCCAGCACTTTGGGAGGCCGAGGTGGACAGATCACTTGAGGTCAGGAGTTTGAGACCAGCCTGGCTAACATCGTGAAACCCCGTCTCTACTAAAAATACAAAAATTAGCTGGGCGTGGTGGCGCATGCCTGTAATCCCAGCTACTCGGGAGGCTGAGGTAGGAGAATTGCTTGAACCAGGGAGGCAGAGGTTGCAGTGAGCAGAGACCGTGCCACTACACTCCAGCCTGGGGGATAGAGCAAGACCGTCTCAAAAAGAAAAAAGAAGAAAAAAAGGGTCAACTTTGCTTTGTTTTCTACTCTGGGCATAGATTTCCCTCAGAGACCTCCTGGGAAGTGGTAATGGGGCAGGATTCAGGTTCTGCTCTATCCTGGCCAAATATATCCTCAGCTATACTGAGTTCATCCTTTAATAGATCCCAATTTCCCAATTTCAAACATGTGACCCTAAACAAAGGAGGTACTTGACCTAGGTTTCAATTTCTTCACCTGGGAAAATGGGACCAATATTAGGATCTTCAAATAGTTTTATTTTTGGAGACAGGGTCTCACTCTGTTGCCCAAACTGGAGTGCAGTGATGCAATGACAGCTCACTGCAGCCTTGACCTCCCAGGCTCAAGCAATCCTCCATCAGCCTCCCAAGTAGCTGAGACTACAGGGAAATGCCACCATGCCCAGCTAATTTTTATATTTTTAATAGAGACAGGATTTTGCCATGCTGCCCAGGCTGGTCTTGAACTCCTGGGCTCAAGCAATCCTCCTGCCTCGGCCTCCCAAAGTGCTAGAATTACAGGCATGAGTCACCACACCAAGCCTGAGCTTCAAACATTTGATGTGAAGGTTAAATGGCTTAAAGTATACAAAGTACTTAACACAGTGACAGACTATTCTAACAGGTGCTCAATAAACAGTTACTATTTTTTTCTACTATTATTTTATTAGAAACAACATAGTGAATGTTTTTGAAGGGTGGAAACTTAAATATTCTTATTCATAATTGCCCAAACTTGGAAGCAACCAAGATATCCTTCAGTGTCCTTTACATTTGTATGTAAACTGTGGTACACACAAATCACATGCAAATCCTATTACTTCTCTTTTCTGGATTATGTATAACAAAGTATTCATCAAATACTGCAACAGAGACTGGCTAGCTGCTTTCCAAACCTGTTCCTCTTCTTCCAACTAGACTACATTTCCCTGGCTCCCTTCCAGTTAGATGTGGCCTTGTAACCAGGTTCTGTCCAACAGAAGTGGGTAAAGTGATGTGGAACATTTCCAGGCTTAGCACATAAGTCTTCCCCATATGATCTTCATTTCCTTGCTTCATTCATCAACTGGAGGAGGAGGATTCCAAGGCCATATGGGATGGGAAAGCCACAAGATGGAAGGCATCTGGTCCCTGAATCACAACGTAGAGAGAGCCACCTGCCAGTCCCTTGCACTGGTCCATTACATGAGTGAAAAACAAATTTCTCCTATGTTAAGTCACTGAAATTTGGGTTTGTTTTGTTTTAACATCTAGTATTACTGTAATATAAATACCCATATTGATTAAAAGCCAGGTAGCATGCTTTAACTGAAAGAGAAAATTATCCTAACACATATTCTCTTGTATGTTAAACAGAGGCAATTAAAAAAGTACATGAACTTAAGAATCAAACAAAAAGTAAAATGAAAAAGAAGTTACTGGCCAGGTGCAGCAGCTCATGCCTGTAATCTCAGCATTTTAGGAAGCCGAGGCAGGCGGATGGCTTGAGCGCAGGAGTTCGAAATCAGCCCGGGCAACACGGCAAAACCCTGTGTCTACAAAAAATACCAAAACATTAGCCAGGCACGGTAGTGAGCACCTATAGTCCCAGCTACTCAGGAAGCTAAGGTGGGAGGATCACTTGAGCCCAGGAGGTCCAGGCTACAGTGAGCTGAGATTACACCTCTGCACTCCAGCCTGCATGACACAGTGAGACCCTGTCTCAAAAAAAAGAAGAAAGAAGTTACTGATTCTCAAGTCACGTAAGCCTAACATCACCTCAGGTAAACTAATGTCAAACAGTGTTAATCAGTGCTAGAAAGAGTTTAATGAGAGTAGCAGACAGGATGTACACAGCCTCTATACAATCGTCCAGGCAGGGAAGTTCATAGGTTGCAACCTAAGAGGGAGATTAACTTCTTTTCCAATCTTTCATCTTAATAACAATGTCAAAACATACAGAAAAGTTGAAAGAAGAGTATAAAGCATACCCTTTCACTAGGCACCTAGATTTAACAGTTAACTAGTATGTTGCAATATTTGTTTTCTCTATATAAGTCATATGTGTATTTTTGACTGAACTTTTTGAAAGTTGCATATATTAGGATTCATATACTTCACCCCAAATACTTCAGCTTGCATCTCCAAAGAATGAGTACATTCTCCTGCATAACCTGAATTATCACACCTACAAAAAATCATAATAATTCTTTAAAATCATCTAATACCCAGTCTACATTCAAATATCCCTACCTATCCCCAAAATATCTTTTATAATTCATTTTCATGAACTAGGAGCCAATCAAGTTTCTCATACTACATTTAGCCTCTTTGACCTCCCTTAATCTAGAACAGTCACCCTGCCTTTTTATTTCCTTTGACATTGACTTTTTGAAGAGTCTAGGGGAACTGTCTTACAGATCGTCCCATATATTGAATTTATCTGATTGTTTTCTCATGGTGTTTTACAACTTGTTTCTCTATCGTCTGTATTTCCTGGAAACTGGAAGATGTGTCTAAGTCCTTGATTTGATTCAGATTAAACATATACAGGAAGGATACTACATAGGTAAAGTTGTATACTTCCTGTATCCATGATACTAGATAGTCTCACAATGAGCAAGGATACATTTGATGACTTGCTTATAAGATGGTGACTGCCAGACCTCTTCACTGTAAAGGTACCTTCTTTTCTTTGCAACAGGCAAGTAACCTGTGGGGTGATAGTACTGTGCAAGTACCATGTTCCCCAATAACCTTTCACCTAGGATTCTGGGATTCATTGAAAACCCTTGTCTAAATAAACTATCATTAGAAGTTGAAAAATTGTGATTTTTCTAATTACAGCATTCCACAAAGGTTAACTTTTTAATATTCTAAGAAATGTTTTTAGTAAATGTCATTTTTCTATTTTTTAAGATACATTTTACTTCCATTTATAACTTTCAAATAAGTAAAAGTATTATTTATATCCAGAGACCGCTTTACAAAGAACATTTTGACAATCCAAGGAAAATGCTATGTAACCACATAGTGCAATCTCATATTTATAAAGCATTTTTTTGCTACATAAGTTATTTGCTTTATTTTTAAACAACGTTTAAATGGCAAAAGTAATGTGTCAGTATTAAAGAAAGTTCAGGTCATTTAGAAGAATATAAAGGAAAAGTACCATCTCCCCTCTCTCTCTCCCAAGAACTCATCCTGCTCCCAAAAGATAAAGCTTGCATATCCTTCCAGAAAAGCACATATATCACATATAAATTATATACATCATGTTTATGTATATACAGTATATAGTTATTGAAATATCAAATAGGATAATATTATACATGATGTTCTGTGCCTTGCTTTTTTCCACAACACTATGTGTGGACAGTAGCCTTAAAAGGACATCTTAAAACACCTCTTTTTATCAGCTGCATAGCATTCCTTTATGGGAACGTGCTATAGTTTAACCAGCCCCATCTGATGAGTACTACAACTTATTTCCACTGCAACAAATATTGCTGTCTATATATTGTAACATGCTAGCACAAGTATTTCTGATAGATTTCTGAAAGTCCAAGAATTGAAAATGCTGAATGAAAGGGTAGGTGTGGGCCGGGTACAGTGGCTCACGCCTGTAATCCCAACACTTTGGGAGGCTGAGGTGGGCAGATCACGAGGTCAGGAGATTGACACCATCCTGGCTAACATGGTAAAACCCCATCTCTACTAAAAATACAAAAAGAAATTAGCTGGGCGTGGTGGCAGGTGCCTGTAGTCCCAGCTACTCAGGAGGCTGAGGCAGGAGAATGGCGTGAACCCAGGAGGCGGGGCTTGCAGTGAGCCAAGATCGCACCACTGCACTCCAGCCTGGGCGACAGAGTGAGACTCCATCTCAAACAACAACAATAATAATAATAATAATAACAACAACAATAATAAATAAAATAAAAACAGGTGGATGTGTTGTAAATTTTTTCTAGGTATTAACCAATAGCCCACCCCAAAATATACAGTTTTCCTCACTTCCACTAACTGTGTCCTAATGCATTTTAAAATTACAGCAAGTCACTACTAAACAAACTTCAAGTAGTAAAGCCTGCCAAAGAATCACAAAGCCTAAAATGAGAATGGGAACTAATATTTACCAAGTGCTTAAGTGTCAGACACTGCACTTAACCCTTTAGAATATCTCAATAACACAGCAATTCTGTGAGGTAACATAATCTCCAATTTTCCAAAAAAGGAAGCTAAGGCTCAGAGAGTTTATCCAATGCTATACAGTTTTATAAGTAACAGGGCCAGCATTTGAACCCAGGGTTGTCTGGTACCAAAGTGAGACTATGCAGAAGCTTTTCCTGGGACCAAAGTGAGGGGCTCTTAAAAGGGGGGACTCCTGATTAACCAGGAAGGAGATGGTTTCAAAATGTTTGCTTACAGGTTCAAATGTTAATTTCATGTTACCGCAAAGAGTCATCATTTTTCCCTTTCAGACTTTGCCTATGAGCCCACTCTCAGGCTGTGCTTAGCAATCCAGCTCCACCACAGCAACAGTGAGCCCACAACCGATAGAACCTAGAAGGGCTGACCAACATCTTTTTGGAAAGGTGATAGGGGTGGTGATGGAGGAGGAGGAGGAGGAAGCGAGAAGCAGGTGGTGGGTTAGCATGGCAGAGTCAGATTATTTTGGATCCATATCAGTTGTCACAAAAACATTATGGGGGAAGTGGAACTACCGTACATCTGAGAGAGAACCACAATGAACTGGCACGGTCTGTTTATACCACCTTTCCCTGCCCTAAACACTTTGTTTCTGCTGCACAGACATGTAGGGCCCAATAACTTTAGGATGGCACTTAATCACATAACAGAGACAGGCAGCTGGGAGCTTCCTGGCCTGACAAAACAGGTTAGACTGGTGGCAGGCAAGTGCCCTGCTGCCCTGCAGCTCCAGTGGTGGGGTCTGGGGGCTGCTTTCAACCTCCCTGGGGAGTTAGGTCTGTAGCTACCTTCCCTTGTAGCTGCCCTGGCCTGTCAGGGAGGAATGCTTACAAGTGTCCCTGGGTGGGGGGGGGGGGGGGGGGCGGAGTTCCTTTCTGTTTAAACGTTAAGCATTCACAGTGTGTCTTTTATTTTCCTTAGGTACTCTGCACCCAAGCAAGCACTTATTATGGGATCTATTTGTGCACATCACTGCTAATGTAACATCGACTACTCTCTGAGGATAATGGAATAAAGGGAAGGAAAAAGAGGGAGGGGGGAGAGGGAGGAGAGGGAGGGGAGGGAGGGAGGGACAGAGGGAGGGAGGGAAGGAGGCAGAGAGGGAGGCAGAGAGAGAGAGAGAGAGAGAGAGAGAGATCCTCCCCATCCCAGACACAGGGCTCAGAAAAGCTCCATGGGCACAATTAACAATTGAAGGGTCACAAAGAAAATTGATAACATAATGTGATTTAAATAGGGAGAAGCAGGTGTCAAATTGAGTGATTTGAGGAGCATGTTAAACTGCTATTACAGCCGGGCGTGGTGGCTCACACCTGTAATCCCAGCACTTTGGGAGGCTGAGGCGGGAGGATCAAAAGGTCAGGAGTTCAAGACCAGCCTGGCCAAGATGGTGAAACCCCATCTCCACTAAAAATACAAAACTTAGCCGGGCATGGTGGCAGGCACCTGTAATCCCAGCTACTCGGGAGGCTGAGATGGAGAACTGCTTGAATCCGGGAGGCGGAGGTTGCAGTGAGCCAAGATTGCGCTACTGCACTCCAGCCTGGGTGACAGAGTGAGACTCCGTCTCAAAAAAAAAAAAAAAAGCTATTACAAGATCAAAAAGAACAAAAGGTTATACGGTGACCTCTCCCTCCCACTCCTATTTCACAGCCATCTAGTTCCTCTCCCCCGAGGAAACCAATGTTACTCATCTACTGCATGTCCTTCCAGAGATATTTTATGACTGTGCCAACAAATATATAAATATAGATATAAATTTGTCTTAAATGTAAACGCTGTTCCTCTCAAAGTATCACTTAAACACAAAAAGGTGGCAGAAATTAGACTGTAAAACTTTTTCTCAAAATAAAGAGTTTTGAAATTCACAGTTGAACTCCTTCATTCATAAACATTTAGAAGTTAAATTGTTTGCCTCCAGAAATTAAGTTGGGTTCCCAGCACACAGTGGATACTTAAAAAATGTTTCCTTAGGTCTTTTTGTCGTTCCTTATTCAGAGCCAAGAGGACAATTACTCACTTCCTCTATCGATATAGAGAAATAAAATTTTATTTTTTACTATTAAAAAAGAGAAGTCTTGAAAAATTTTTACTGGATTCACTTATGTTCAAAGATGTGCTTGATGGTAGCAATCATTTCACTGTGTTTACCAAAACATCATGTTGTACATCTTAAATGCAGACAATTTTTTAAAAGATGTGCAAACTGAATTTTAAAATCACTTTAAAATCCCCATCCCAATAGTCTTCAGTATATTATGAATAATTAGCTAACCACATGACATTAGAATTCAGATTAGGGGCACCTTGAAGCAGAAGAGCAAACATACCTGAGAGAATGAAGAAATGTTTTCTCACAATTACAGACAATCCTTAAAATATTAATATTTGGCATAACCTGAGACATCACGTATTGACAAACTAAATTTCTTTATACATTTAAAGAAACACTAATACTCAGAGATATAGAACAAAATTGCACAGGAATGCTGAGATGATATTGCCTTTTCTGAACAGTCATCAGTTACACCAGAATTGTAACTTGATTATTCACAAAATAAAACAGTACACTGTAGCACAACCAAATGGCTGAAAGATGGAGGTGAGTTTCAAAAGTACGTATCAGCAAAGGAAAATTCCACTGTTGTCTTTAAGCCTTAAGATAAAGGTGATTGAACTCCTCAGAACACTGAGTACTCTCCACAAAATATATTTTTAAATCCCCATTTATTTTCCATCCCTTGAGCATGTATTTACGAATCTGTCAAATCTACCTCCTATTTCACACTGTCCTTTAAGAAACTGGGTCTAGGGCCTATTAAATAAAAATATTTTCATGGTTACCTATATAGAGGCAATTTTCATTTGCATCATGGCTTGGAGTCAATCACCTGCAATGACCATGTGCTTCAATCCCCCCCGTCTGTCTTCTCAGGAAACCTCCCAGCTTACCTGCAGGCCTGGCATCAGTCATTTATCACCAACTGACACAAACCATAGAGCTCAATAACGGTCAGGGATGGAGGCCAAAGTCTGTGTTGAGACCTATAATTTGCAATCACCAAACTCAGTTTTAGACCTGGTCCTGTTTCAAGATCTGTGTAGGTTACTACTTCTTCAAAACTAGAGGGCTCTTAACAGCACTTGCCCCTTACACGGTTAGGTTGCGAGGGCCTGGTGGCCATGAGCCCCCGCTGTTAACAACTAATCAAGAAACATGAAAAGCAAGGCCCAGAACCAAGGGTAATTTTCACATTAAAGGTTAAGGTTTTTGCTTTCCATTCTCTATCAGGGCACCTGGATGGAAACTGAATGAAGAAATCCCTCAGTATAAGTGATAAAATACAATTTTCCCCGTTGGGAACAGTCATAAAGTGGCTCGTCTATTTCGTGTGAGGATGCCAACGTGGGCTTCAACACCACCGAATTACATTCAAAAAGAGAATACCTGACTCCACTTTGGAGTCATGGGCAGGGCGATGGGGGAGGCAGGGGGCACAGCAGAGGAAGAGGGATGACTCAGATTATGGCTGACATCCATGTAATAAAGGGAGATTTGTACTGACCGCTGTGCATGTAACACACTGTGTACCATTAAATCTAGAAAAGGAGGGTAGCATCAGTCCCCCCTAACAACAAAAGATGGCTGACTCCAGAATTAAAACCATGACTTTTCCTCTTCATACATTCAGAAATGTACCTCGAAGTCACTCCATGTTACCATCTTAGGAATACAAAAGCTCCTCTTCGTTTGAGAAAGCAAGTAACTGGATATAACTTCCCACTTGGGACATAAGAGCAGGAGGCGTGCCTGTCTCCCCGTCTAGGCCCTCTGGGTCCTGGACCACTGCTCACCTTTCAGCACACTTCATGCTTTGACTTTATCATTAAGAGACCTGGGGATGCGGACCTCGGGAGTGGGTACCCACCCAGGCTGACCATGGATGTGGCGTCCGAGAGGCCCCACTAACCCATATGCAAGCAAAAACACTTTCAGACTTCGTCCCCACTCCCTACTGTGGCCTGTCCCCTGAGGTGATGCGGTCACCTGGGAAGCCACCCACCTCCAGCCACCACGCAGGCACACACACCCCATCGAGCTCAACTGGAGCGGAAGATGCTGGGTAAGAGGGTTGCAACAGAGACCGAACGGGGCAGACGGAACCGGACCACCTCTGTCCCTTTCGTTTTCCTGGGTTCCCAATGCAGAAACGTGGAAATGGGGTGGAATTGTTTTTAACGGTAGCAGAGAGTCAGAAAATGCAGACAGTTGACCTTGGGAACCAACACCGTCGCAGCGGGAAACGTAAAAGAAACGGAACACGTTGGCAAGTGAAGGGGGAGCACCGCCCGGCGCCAGGAGGAGCGCGGCGGCCGAGGGGTGTGGAGGGCTGGGGGGTGCAACAGGGGTGCTCACCATAGATCATGGCCAGCCCGGTCTCGTGCAGAAAGCGCACCCGGCGGTGCTTGAAGAGCCAGATGGTGAGGATGGTGAGCGTGAGCAGCAGGATGAAGGTGAGCAGGCTCACGCTGTCTTGCCGGTGGCTCTCCTCCGCCTCCTTCTCAGTAGCGAGCTCCTCCATGGCGCTGCTGTCCTCAGCCGCCGCCCCAGAGGAGGAGGCCGAGGCCGCGGCCGCGACTCGCAGCCCCCGACCCAGCAGCAGCGGCAGCAGCGGCAGCAGCAGCAGCCGCGGCGGCGGCGCCCCGGTAGCCCGACCCGAGCCAGGGCGCGCCGCGTCACCAGACTCCATGGTCCCGGGGCCGCCCTCGCCTCCTCCCAGAGGGGACCAGCAGCCCGCGCCGTCGGCGGGTTCTGGCAGCACCGCAGACCTGCCGGAGTGGCCGCGGCCGCCGCAGCTCCTCCTCCTACTCGCGCCGGGCCCGGGCTGCGCCCGGAGCCGCGCGGGGGAGGGGCGCGCGCAGTGCGCAGGATCCCCAAGCACCGCCCCCCGCCCGCGCACCTGTTCGTCCCCCAGCCGCGCCACGCCGCGCCGCCCCGCGGGCCAACCGAGCCACCCAGGGGGGGCCGGGTGTCGCCCTCGGGTCCGTGGGCCGGGCGCCGGCAGCTTGCCTCTCTGCGCTCCTCACCCCGTCCTGGCGCACCTGCCCAGGCCGTCTGGGGTCGCGGGGCCAGTTCATGGGCAGTCGCCGCCGCACTTCCTAAAGGGGACGCCAGAGGTCGCCGGCGCCTAGCGGGAGCATCTGCTTGGACCGGCTAGCCTTGCGGTATCGAGTCTCGTCTCTGGCGCCACGGCGAAGTGTTTAATCTCAGGCCAGTGTGCAGCCCCCCGGGCCCAGTAAGGTGGGGGCTGTCAGTGAACCTAGCAGCCCCGAAGCCACGTTAGCCCCTACATCTCTCTTTCCTCATCTCTCAGGTTGCCTTCCAGCTCCAGAATCTGCTAGGTTTCATTCAAACCTCTGTTCTCATCAAACTCAAATGTGAGGACTGATAGGGAGTTGGAATCAGGGAAGGGCGTTGAAGTATCTCCTTCCTCACTTGAGGGAATAGACTTCGTCAGAGGGTTGAACCAGAAGGAACTGAACGCTTGCCATTCCTGGTAGATGAGCTGGTCCTAAGGTGGTGGTGGGGGGTGGGGGTTACCCTGATGACCCTTTCTTGTATGTTGCTCCCCTGGTAGCTCAGAGTCTTTTAATGACTCTTAGGAGGAAGCCCAGCTCTGAACAAAATTATGGCGTGGACTCTTACGGATGAAGCCTCTTGGAACAAATTCTCAGAAAAACTAGAATCTTCAATCCGCCTTGCTCCTCTGGTCAAGGAAGAAACAAGGTCAGATTAATCACTGAATTCCCAGTGCTTAGCACTGTACTCGTGTTTATTGAACCACTCTGAAATCTCTACCAAAACTGTCCATGTTTTCGCTCCCAGGGGAGTTTGCATTTTTAAGAGGATTCATTGAAGAAGGTGATGCTTAACCCAATGGAGTAATAGGGTAGAGGTAGCATTAGGTAAGAAAACTCTTCGGAGTACTTCAGCCTTCCTGGTTCCCCTGTAGGTGAGCACTCTGCCAAAGCTGTTTAGTGGTTTCTTTACAGCAGGGAAATCTCTTCATCTAGATTTTAGCTAGCCCCTTTCCCAACTCCTCTAGGCAGTCACTCAGCCCCTGCAAACATCCATATACCTTGAAGTTCCACACAGGTTCCCAACAAAATTGCAAATACTTAAAACCTGGATGAGCACTGTATTGGTCATAATATTATGCCCCCTTGGGTGCCCAGTACTCAAGGACAGAATTTCTCTCTTTAGAAAAGCTCTCTTCAACTCAGGAGCTACCTTGAAAGTACAGACTTCTTAGTATTTGTGGCAGATTGTATTTTTTAAAAAGATGACCACAATCATATTTCCAATCCCAGAACCTTACCATCCCCCATCAGGAAGGGGCATCTATGTTCCCTCCCCTTGAACCTCAGTGGACCTTTGTGACTCCCTCAAAGAATATAATGTGGTAATGCAGATTATGTGATTTATGAGGCTGGGTCATAAAAGGTAATCTAGCTCCTGCCTGTTTCATTCTGTCACTTTCTACTCTAGCTAGGCTGGGCATGGTGGCTCACACCTGTAATCCCAGCACTTTGGGAGGCCAAGGCAGGTGGATCACCTGAGGTCAGGAGTTCAAGACCAGCCTGACCAACATGGCAAAACCCTGTCTCTACTAAAAACACAAAAATTAGCTGGGCATGGTGGTGTGCGCCTATAGTTCCAGCTAGTTGGGAAGTGGTGGCACGAGAATCACTTGAACCTGGGAGGCAGAAGTTGCAGTGAGCCAAGATTGTACCACTGCATTCCAGCCTGGGTGACAGAGTGAGACCCTGACTCCAAGAACAAACAAACAAACAAAAAACAAATAAACAAAGAAATCTAGCTACCTGGAAGCTGACATACTGAAGAAACCATGTAGAGAGACCATATAGCAATAGGGGCAGATGCTACAGGAGACCCAACTTTTTGAGTGTTCCCAGCCCAAATGCCATGCATGTGAATGAATGAGTCTTCAAATCAATTCACTCCCAGCCACCATCTTACTGTAGATGTATGAGAGGCCCTAAGCAAGAACCATGTCACTGAACCTAGTCAGCATCTGCAACTGTAACATAATAAAATGATTGATGTTATTTTAAGCTACTAAGTTTGAGGGTGGTTTCTTCTACAGCAATAGATAACCAGAAGAGTATTTATTATGTAAAGCAGTTGCCTTGGGTAGAGTATGAAAAGCCTAGTCCCAACCATTCACAAATACACACCAAAGAAAACACTCCATTATCTGTACATATTTATGTGTGAAAACTAACATATATAATACAGGAGTTCTGATTTCAGTTAACACAGAATAATCACACTAAACCCATTACCTGCTAGTGAATGCAATTATAAAATGTGAACAGAATGCATGCAGCAACTATTTGCGGACTCTGGAAAGTAAATTGTACCACATAAACTGAGGAAAAACAACAGAATTTGAAGTAAAACTGAACTGGCAGTGAATTTACCATTTATTTCCTCCAGTCTCCACTAGACTGGACTCAAGGAAGCTTAAAACCCAGAAGGGAGCATCAACATGGACAGAGAGAGCTCCAGGAAAAGCAGAAAAATTGTCTCCTAATATTCAGAGAAAGTAAGAGAAATGTGTCATTTTTTTTCTTTTCGCCATTCTCTTACATCTTAGCCAATAAGTAATCCCACTGTGGCAGCTGAGTCAACAGTGACAATGGAGACAGCAGTACCTTCAAGCACCCAAAATTGCTAAGGGAGGGGAGAACCTTCCTCTCTGTTTGGAGTAGCTCTGGTCCCAAGACAGTGGGGTCAAACCCTCAATGATATGTATTTTTTCACTCCATCTGTCCTGATGCTTGGCCCAAGACATGGGCAGAGTTGCAGGAAATACATAACAGAGAGTATTAAATAAAGACCCAGATTTCTGGACAGGCATGGTGGCTCACCCCTGTAATCCCAACACTTTGGGAGGCCGAGGTGGGTGAATTGGTTGAAGCCAGGAGTTGGAGAACAGCCTGGGCAATGTAGCAAGACCCTGTCTCTATGAAAAATTTGAAAATACAATTAGCTGGGCACAGTAGTGCTTGCCTGTAGTCTTGGCTACTCAAGAGGCTAAGGTGGGAGGATCACTTGAGCTCAGGAGTTTGAGGCTACAGTGAGCTATGATCACACCACCATACTCCAGCCTGGGCGACAGAGCAAGACCCTGTCTTTAAATAAGTAAATAGCCTAGATTTCTTGCCAATTGATTAAAAGGGGAACTCCAAGGCATTACAAAGTACCAAGGAGATAGTAGAGAGGAGAGGACCTTGGGAAAGGTCCGCATAAAATTTTTATGAACTCCTAGGTTCACCCCAACCTACACATGGATCTGATCCTAAACAGCATACCAAAGACTGTGATAATTGAACTAAGAGGCAGACCACCACCCAAGCCCTAGACTAGCCACTGGATAAAGCACATGTAGGACAGATCTGAATAGCATTACAAACTTTTGAAAACTGAATTGACTTTGGAGCCACTATCCAGAAAAGGCATGTCAGAACTTGTGATCTAAACCCAAGCATGTCTATTACAAGCTAAAACCCAATATGAATAAAACAAAAACCCAATAAAACAAAAATATGAATATTTCCCCATAGTATTAAAACAAGATACAAAGCCCTATAACATAATATTCAAAATGTCCAGGATACAACCCAAAATTATTCAACACCTGAAGAACCATGAAAATCTTAACTTGGGTGGGAAAAGGCAAATAACAGACACCACTGCTGAGGTGACACCAATGTTGGAATTAACTTTAAAGCAGCTATTATAATGATGCTCCAACAAGTAAGGACAAATAATCTTGAAATGAATGTAAAGATAAAAGGCTCAGCACAGGAGTAAAAGATAAAAGAAGAACCAAATTTAAATTTTGCCTGGGCACGGTGGCTCACACCTGTAATCCCAGCACTTTGGGAGACCAAAGCGGGTAGATCACGAGGTCAGGAGTTCTAGATCAGCATGGCCAACATGGTGAAACCCGTCTCTACTAAAAATACAAAAATTCACTGGGCATGGTGGCACGTGCCTGTAATCCTAGCTACTGGGAGGCTGAGGCAGGATAATCACTTGAACTCGGGAGGTGGAAGTTGCAGTGAGCCGAGATCACACCACTGCACTCCAGCCTGGGTGACAGAGTGACACTCCATCTCAAAAATTTAAAAAAAAAAAAAGAAATTTTATAAGTGAAGAATGAAATAGCTGGAATTTTAAAACTGGATGGATGCAATAGCAGAATAGAGATGAAAGAGTCAGTAAATATGAAAATAGATCAATAGAAATTATCCAACCTGAATAGCAGAGAGGAAAAACTGAGAAATAAATAAACAGAGCCACAAAGACCTATAGGAGATAACAAAATATCTAACATTTGTATCTTTAGAGTTACAGAAGGAGAAGAGAAACAGTGTGGTACAGAAAAAAAAAAGATGTGAAAATATTATAACCGAAAACATTTCAGATGAAGCAAAAGACACCAACCTGCAGATTGAAGAACCTCAGCAAACCCCAAACAGGATAAACCCAAAGAATCAAAGCATAGACATATTCACACTGCTGAAAAGAAAATACGTTTAAAACAGAAAGATGAAAATGAGGACATATTACATACAGGGTAACAACAATTCGGATGACTATGGATTTCTCATCAGAAACCAAGAAGGTCATAAAGACATGCACAGCATTTTCAATGTGCTGAAAGAACTATTAACCAAAAATAATACATCCAACAAAAATAGATTTTGGTGTGAAGAAATAACACCAATACTGTACAATCTCTTCTAGAGAGTGGGGCAGTTGAAGAAAAGAAAGCTACATACCAATATCTCTCATGAACTTAGACATAAAAAGTCTTAACAAAATATTAGTAAATTGAATCTAACAATGTATAAAAAGAAGTATACACCATGACCAAGTGGTGTTTATCCTAGGATTACAAGGCTTATTCAAAGTGAGAAAATCAATCAATGCAATCCACCATTTTACTGTCTAAAGAAGAAAAGCGGCCAGATATTCTTCACGGAGAGTTGTCGGGGTTTCCTGCTTCAACAGTGCTAGGATGGAACCTGGCGCTGGTCCCCCATCCTGGCCGGCCGCCCATAGCCAGCCCTCCGTCACGTCTTCACCGCGCCCTCGGACCGCCCAAGGCCCCCGCCGCCGCCGCTCCACGCCGCGCAGCCACCGCCGCCGCCGCCGCCGCCGCCTGTCCTTAGCCTCCGCCATGAGGACCGCGTCCACCTCGCAGGTGCGCCAGAACTACCACCAGGACTCAGAGGCCGCCATCAACTGCCAGATCAACCTGGAGCTCTACGCTTCCTACGTTTACCTGTCCATATCTTACTACTTTGACCGCGATGATGTGGCTTCGAAGAACTTTGCCAAATATTTTCTTCACCAATCTCATGAAGGAAGGGAACATGCCGAGAAACTGATGAAGCTGCAGAACCAACGAGGTGGCCGAATCTTCCTTCAGGATATCAAGAAACCAGACTATGACGACTGGAAGAGCGGGCTGAATGCGATGGAGTGTGCATTACATTTGGAAAAAATTGTGAATCGGTCACTACTGGAGCTGCACAAACTGGCCACTGACAAAAATGACCCCCATTTGTGTGACTTCATTGAGACACATTACCTGAATGAGCAGGTGAAAGCCATCAAAGAATTGGGTGACCACGTGACCAACTTGCGCAAGATGGGAGCACCCGGATCTGGCTTGGCAGAGTATCTCTTTGACAAGCACACCCTGGAAGACAGTGATAATGAAAGCTAAGCCTCAGACTAATTTCCCCATAGCCATGGGGTAACTTCCCTGGTCACCAAGGCAGTGCATGCATGTTGGGGTTTCCTTTACCTTTTCTATAAGTTGCACCAAAACATCCACTTAGGTTCTTTGATTTGTACCATTCCTTCAAATAAAGAAATTTGGTACCAAAAAAAGAAGAAGAAAAGCTGCATGATCATATTCACTGATGCAGAAAAAGCGTTGACAAAATTCAACATCCATTCATGATAGCTTTCAGCAAAACAGGAATAAAAGGGAACTTCTTTGACCTGATAAAGAGCAGGTACACATCCCCCCCCCCCCCCCAAGAAAAAGCCTCACAGGATATCTAGCATTATTCTTAAGATGAAAGACTGAATTCCTTCCCTCCAAGGTCGGGAAAAGGCAAGAAATTCCACTATCACCACTCTTAGTCAACATTCTATTGGAACTCCAAATCAGTGCACTAAGACAGAAAAAAGAAATAAAAGGCATACGTATATAGCAAAAATCACACTATATAAGTTTTAATGGAATGCTGGGGAAACAGAGGAACTAAAAACAGAGGGAACAAAAAGAAAAGGGAGGAAAAAAGAGAAATTCTCAAAGAATATTAGAAAAATTCTCCTATTCATAGATAATATGATCATCTACTTAGAAAAATCCCATGAAATCTACAAAATCCTAGAACCAAATAAGTGAGTTTAGCAAGGTCTCCAGGTGCAAGTTCAGCACACAAAAACCAATCATATTTCTATATACAGGCTGTGTGCAATTGGAGATGATTTTTTAATTTATTATTTTTTTTTCATTTTGGAGGAGTCTGACTCTGTCGCCCAGGCTGCAGTGCAGCGGTGCGATCTCGGTTCACTGCAGCCTCCGCCTCCAGGGTTCAAGCGATTCTCCTACTTCAGCCTCCCAAGCTGGGATTACAGGCATCCGCCACTACACCTGGCTAATTTTTGTATTTTCAGTAGAGATGACGTTTTGCTGTGTTGGCCAAGCTGATCTCGAACTCCTGACCTCACGTGATCTGCCTGCCTTGGCCTCCCAAAGTGCTGGATTTACAGGTGTGAGCCACTGCACCCAGCCAAAAAATCTTTAAAATGTATCATTCACAATAGCATAAAATGAAAATATTTAGGTATAAAATTTTAACAAAACATGTCCAGCACCTATATGCTAAAATCTATAAAATACTGACGAAAGGAATCAAAGAAGACCTGAATAAATGAAGAGACATGCTATGTTCATGGATTGAAAGACTAAATTTAGCAAAGATGTCAAATCTCTCCAAATTGATATATAGATTTAATAAAATTTCCATAAAATTCCCAGCCAAGTGAAATATAAAATTAATAGGAAAGTCAAAGTAACAGAACAGTCAAAACAAAACAATTTTGAAAAAGAAGGATAAAATTAGAGGCCTCACAGTATCCAATTTAAGATGTACTGTAATGCTACTATGTAAAGTAATAAAGTGTAATCAAGGCAGGGTAGCACTGGTGAAGGAATAGATATATACATCAATGGAACAAAATTAGAGTCCAGAAATAGGTCTACATACGAAATTGATTTTTCACAAAAGTGCAAAAGCCATTCAATGGACAAGGTACATTCTTTTCAATGAATTGTTTGGAATTATTGGGCATCTATACACAGAAAGAATGAA
>NC_045445.1:101362686-101373995 GCF_002776525.5 Piliocolobus tephrosceles | reverse complement strand
AGTTACAAGAAAACATAAGAACACCTTCCTGATCTTGGATTAAGCAAAGAGTGCTCAGATATGACACCAAAAGCATAATCTTTACATGAAAAAATTGATAATTGGACTGCATCAAAATTAAAAGTTTTTGCTCTGCCAAAGACACTTTTAAAGTAATGAAAAGACAAGCCACAGAGTGGGAGAAAATATTTACAAAACATCTTCAACAAAGGACTTATGTCCATAGCATATAAGAAATTCTCCGAACTTAACAGTAAGAAAACAACCCTGTTGAAAAATGGGCAGAAGGTTTAAACTAACACTTTACATGTGGATGAGAAATCATTACATGAAGACATGTTTAACACCATTAGCCGTCAGGGAAATAAAAATTAATACCATGATTGCCACCTATTAGATTGAGTTAGAATATTAAAAATAGAATGACTAAATAAAAAATACAACACCAATTGGAGATGAGAACGAAGAGCCCCGGAACTCTCATACGTTGCCGGTGGGAATGCAAAATGGTAAGCCACGCTGGAAGACAATTTGGCAGTTTCTTATAAAGTTAACATGCATTTATCCATAAGAACAAGCAATCCCATTCCTAGGTATATATGTATATATCCAAGGGAAGTGAAAACATATTCATCCAAAAACCTGCATATGGATTTTTTTGGTGGTGTTTTGAGAGAGTCTCGCTCTGTCGCCCAGGCTGGAGTGCAGTGGCACAATCTTGGCTCACTGCACCCTCTGCCTCCCAGGTTCAAGCAATTCTTGTGCCTCAGCCTCCAAGTACCTGGAATTATATGTATGTGCCACCATGCCCAGCTAATTTTTGTATTTTTAGTAGAGACGGCGTTTCACCATTGTTGGCCAGGCTGATCTCGAACTCCCGACCTCAAGTGATTCGCCCTCCTTGGCCTCCCAAAGTGCTGGGATTACAAGTGTGAGTCATCACGCCCAGCTTTTTACATGGATGTTGTTAGCAGCTTTATTTATAATAGCCAAAAACTGAAAACAACCCAAATGTCCTTCAGTGGGTGAATGAATAAAAAACCATTGTATGTTCATACAATGGAATACCATTCAGCACTAAAAATGAATGAATAATTAATATACTAATAATTTGGATGACTATCAAAGGCATTATGCTGAGTGGAAGTGAGTCTCAAAAGGTTGCACACTATATGATTCCATTTTATGACATTCTTGAAAAGATAAAAGTATAGTTAGAGAGAACGGATCAGTAGTTTCTGGGGCTTAGTGGGAGGGGGAGCGTATAACTATAAAGGGATAATACAAGGGAGGTTTGGGGATGATGGAACCATCCTATATTCTGATTGCAGTGATGGTCGTATGAGTCTGTACATGTGTTAAATTCAAATAATTGTACAAGAAAAATAAATATTACTGTAAGTTAAATAATTTTTCTCTGTCATGTGTTAACAAACCCTCTGCTTACCCTTGGACATGCTACAATTTTATATTAGTTTAAGACGGTGGTTAAGGCCTCAAGAAGTCCCCAAGAGCTGTGTCCTGGGTTCAGGTGCCCTGAAATGTGGCAGGTAAGGAAAACTGAAACCTTAAATTCAGGCACACCCACAGGATACTATGAAATATATGGGCATAAATACTAGCATCAGAGGGACGTGGTGGCTCACGCCTGTAATCCCAACACTATGGGAGGCCAAAGCGAGAGGATGACTTGAGGTCAGGAGTTTGAGACCAGCCTGGCCTACATGGTGAAACCTCATCTCTACTAAAAATAGGAAAATTAGCCGAGTGTGTTGGCAGCATCTGTATTCCCAGCTATTCAGGAGGCTGAGGGAGGAGAATCGCATGAACCCAGGAGGCAGAAGTTGCAGTGAGCCAAGGTCGCACCACTGCACTCCAGCCTTGGTGACAGAGGGAGACTCAGTCTCAAGAAAAAGAAAAAGAACCAGGAAGGACGCTTCTCCCCTCTGGCTGCCTTCCACTCTTCCACGAGTGCCTCCCATTGGCAGCACCTCAGTAGCAGCAACCAGGCCTCCTAAGAGGCCCTCATACTTATTCTGCAGGGCCTTTGCTCTATACCCCCAGGTTCTGGGAATCCTACCTCTTCCCTGCTGTACTTCCAAGTTTAGGGATAGTAGCTGCTTCTTGTAGTTATTATCTCTGGGTTCTCTCACAGTTGCCTTTTTGTTGTCTCATTTCTGCATTACTTGTGTAACCATTTCCTTATCTTAACCTCCTCTGTGGGAACATGCAGTGGCCTGTTTTCCTGTGGCCCCTGACTGATACTCCAGCCTCTGGAGACTTGAAGTATAGAGTCGGAGGGCAACCAGTTGTAAGGCTGACCCTGAATTCCTTGTGTTTGGCCTCTGCTTGCATTTGTTCCTGCACTTGAAGATAAAATCACAATTCCAAAGCGTGCTACACAAGGCCTATGGTAGACTTTGCTGGTGGTTCCTAATATTTCTGATTCCCTTATTGCAAGACAGGTGGATTGCATTGACTGCATTTTTCACTTCTTTGACGTTTTAGGTGACTTTATGACTTGCTTTGGCCAACGAAATGAGAATAGAAGTGGTGAGCCGGGCGCGGTGGCTCACGCCTGTAATCCCAGCACTTTGGGAGGCCGAGACAGGTGGATCACGAGGTCAGGAGATCGAGACCATCCTGGCTAACACAGTGAAACCCCGTCTCTACTAAAAATACAAAAACTAGCCGGGCGAGGTGGCGGGTGCCTGTAGTCCCAGCTACTTGGGAGGCTAAGGCAGGAGAATGGCATAAACCCGGGAGGCGGAGCTTGCAATGAGCTGAGATCCGGCCACTGCACTCCAGTCCAGGCGACAGAGCGAGACTCCACCTCAAAAAAAAAAAAAAAAAAAAAAAAAAAAGAGAGAGAATAGAAGTGGTGAATGTCATTTCTGGGCAAAAGTATTTAAGAGCAGATGTATGTGTTCTCTCCACCTGCTGCAGTGAGTCCTAAAGCCTCAGGCTGAGATGGTAAATTATAAGGTGGAAAAGCCTGTGTGTGACATGTAGCCTGGCAGATAATTTTTATTTTACTTCATGGTTGTGACTGCAGTGTAAAGTAGCCTATCTTAACTAATAATACATTTGTCGTTCACCCCCTGTCACCTCCCTTCCTTCTCACTCTTCCGTAAATGCATCAAGATATCTTATACCTTTGGGCTGTGCATATGCTCCACCTCTTGCCTTACCAATCATTTTGACCTGGCAGCTGCTGCTAGTTGTTCAAATCCCAATTCAGATGCTACCTACTCCAAGAAGCCTCCTTCATCTGGATTTGGGATGTTTCCTATATTTTCTCCTAATAGCTCATGTTTACTCTTTTTTTTTTTTTTTTTTGAGACAGAGTCTTCTGTCACCCAGGCTGGAGTACATTGGCATGATCTCGGCTCACTAGGTTCAACATATTCTTCTGCCTCAACCTCCCTAGTGGCTGGGACTACAAGCATCATCATGCCTGGCCAATTTTTTTTTTTTTTTTTGTATTTTTAGTGGAGACGGGGTTTTGCCATGTTGGTCAGACTGGTCTCGAACTCCTGGGCTCAAGTGATCTGCCCATCTTGGCCACCCAAAGTGCTGGGGTTAAAGGCATGAGCCACTGCCACACCTGTAAACAAGGCCTCCTGTTTACTTTTAACATGACATTTCCCACATTGCATCATATTATCAGATTATTTATTGATATACCCACTTTATATTAAGTTCTTTGGAGGCAGGGATGGAGTGTCTTCTGTTGTAATTTTTGCTGTTGTTTTATTTGTTTAGCTCTAGTTTAAAAAATGCATTGAGCATAATGCCTGATACATAGCAGATATTCAAAAATATCTGTTGAAAGAATAAATTATTTCAGCAAAATAAATAAATACGTTTATTATAAAGTATAAATAAAGCAGAGGATATGTTTTTTAAAATTTAGCTATATACTTATAATGCAATTTAATTGGAAGTCATTTTGTGCATTCTATATTTTGTCAAGGTACCCCATGTGGATGCTTGGTCATCTACTTTATTTAGAATTCATATCTCTTAGACATTATTTGCTTTTGTCCAATGTATTTTCTGCCTCTTTCTTACTCTTGTTGCTCTGTTTCTATGGAATATCAGCTGGCAATGCATAGTTAAAATTCAATTCAGTCCTGGGAAACTGGAAAGATCTAAATATCTTTTATATATTTAATGCCATAGTAACCCTGTAACATGTTTCAAATTAAATAAAAACTACTTTTAAATATAAAGGGGTTATTTTTGTCAGCTGCTTTATTATCTCCAAACCAGAGCTGTTCATTTTTTATTCTATTTCCAAAAACCAAATATCCCTCCCAACTCAATTTCAAAATATAGTCTTAGTTCAGATTCTCTAGAACAAAAGCAAAGTCATTTCTAGGCAGTCATAGTTTTATGTTTCTCATTATACACATTGAGATTCCTCTAAATGTGAGTCATTTAAGCAAAACCTTGGGAAACCTCCAGATTCCTTTTTAATTATCTTAAATTCATCTGAAAATATTTCAGCAAATGCAAGAGAGAATGCCCTTATTAGCAAGATGTTTTAAAATCGCGAAGAGCCTATTACGAACTCAAGATACTCCCTAAAGGTTTTATTAACAGTTCAGGATTGTCCCTTCTATCTGCCTGTTCCTGTCTTACTACAGAAAGCAAAATGTAGGAATTGCATTTTTTAGCTCCTTTTAGCATCTTCCAGATTTGGGCTTCCATCCAAGCTCCCACTGCAGTGCACCACTCTGTGAGTTGATGACAGGCAAGGTTGAACAGCCCCTGGGGAACGTTCGTGAATGTGTTGACTACCATAAGCATAAATAGATGATTCTTATCTTAAGGCAAGACAGGCAGAAAGACATGGAGAAGACCCAGGCACCCTTGCCTTCGTGTCTGTACAGACCCACACAGACTGTATGTTTAGGATTCAGTAGCCATGTTAGAAAAATGCTACCTCAGACCCTATTCAGGGTTAGCTGCAGTAACCTTAGGAGTCCCTTCTGATCATCCTCTTCCCATGGCAGCTGCAAACTTTTGCCTCTGCCATGTATGGGAAAAGTGATCACTTAAAAGGAACCCTTAAGGTTTATTAGAAATGCTTTTGCTGTAAGTGGCAGAAAACCTGCTCCCAAAGACTGAAGAGAATAGGACTTTATCTTGCTCATATAACAGGCATTCTCTCAGTAGGAAACCACCAGCTCAGTGACTCAAGGATGTAACATCACTCAAGGATGCAATCTTAACATGCCAAGCTGTTAGGATTGAGAAAGAGATACTGCAACTAGAAACATCAGGTATAGGTTCAGAGCAGGAAAAAGCGGGAAGGGCCCCTGCAGCCTCTCCTTTTATCAAGAAGGCAAAGACAAAATCTTCCCCAGCCCTATCTCCCTGGGGCCCAGCCAACTTCTGTTTGGATCTCGTTGCCCAGAGCTTGATTAAGTGGCCACCTCTGGCTGCAAGAGAGGCTGGAAAAGTGGGGAACAGTTTGTCACAATTGGCTTGGTGCAGTGACAAGACATTGCCTGGCAGGGCACACTCCTGCTTCAAAGAAAATTAAGGATCCAGTAGCTATGAAGAAGGGAGTGAGTGGGTAAGCAAGTGCTAAGCTCTACCTCCACAGGACTACACAGGAGCATTACACCCAATTATAAGGCAACCGATTTTTGCTGGAGTGTTTGTTTAGAATGTGCCATGGATGATGGTACTGCATCTGCTAAGAGGATTCTCCTCCCATATTCAGCCATAAAAAGGAATGGTATAATGTGGATGAACTTCAAAACCACTATGCCAAGTGAAAGAAGCCAGACACATGATTCCATTTATATGAAATATCCAGAATAGGCAAATCCATAGAGACAGAACACAGATTGGTGGTTACTAGGGGTGAGAGGGAAGGGGTAATGGAGGGCAAGCATTTAACAGGTTTAAAGTTTCCTTTTGGGATAATGAAAAATGTTTTCGATCTAGATAGAGGTGACTATTGTACAACATTGTGAATGTACTAAACGCTACCAAATTGTATACTTTAAAGTGGTTGGTTTTGGGTTACGTGGAATTTAACCTCAATTAAAAAAGAATATTCTCTTCCCTTCTGCTGAACAAAATATTACAAGCTTTATGCCAATCAGCTTTGTACAGCATTTATACTTCAGTTCCTACAAATTCATCTTGGCAGTAGTAGTTTTAATAAGAGCCACTTATCTGTGGCTGACACAGAAACAACTAGTCATCCTCCAATATCCTTTTATTCTATCCCGTTCTTCTTTAGTAACTAAAACCTAGGCCAGGCGCAGTGGGTCACGCCTGTAATCCCAGCACTTTGGGAGGCCAAAGCACTTGGATCATCTGAGGTCAGGGGTTCAAGACTAGCCTGGCCAACATGGCAAAACCCCATCTCTACTAAAAAAATTCAACAATTAACCGGGTATGGTGTCAGCTGCCTGTAATCCCAGCTACTCAGGAGGCTGAGGCAGGAGAATCACTCGAACCTGGGAGGCAGAGGTTGCAGTGAGCCAAAATTGTGCCATTGCACTCCAGCCTGGGTGACAGAGCAAGACTCCATCTCAAAAAAAAAAAAAAAAAGATAAAACCTAGTCAACATGCCCAGCTAAAAAACAAAAGCAAAACACTACACTTCCCAGACTCCCTTAGAGCAAAGTATGACCATGGACTAAGATCCATTCAGTGAAATGTGAGTGGAAGCTCTGGGCAGGTCTCCCAGCTAGGATCTTTAACAATGCATGACCTTTTGTCCTTCCCCATTTTTTCTTCTGTCCAGCCTGCAAAACAGACTTGATGGCCGAAGCACCAGTAGCCAATCTGGATCATGATGTGACCTTGAAAATGAAAGCTGTGTGCTGAGTATGGTAGGATGAAAAGATGAGACTGAGTGCTCAATGACAACCCAAAGATACCATTTGTGGACAGTCTACCTCCAGATTTCCTTTACCTGAAAGAAATGGGAGAGAAAAATGCTATTTTGTTATTTGTTGGGAGAAGAGCGTTGTTCTATGCAGCCAATCTTACTTGTAACTGATACAGAAATATAACTTCCTCAAACAATTCTTATTAAAGATATTATTAAAACTTATTAAAGATAATGCAGCTCAGGGCATGAGTCACATACTCCATTCCAAAGTAAGAACGAATCTACCTACAGGGCTGTTACCTCTTCCATTAAAGTTACTGCTGCCACTTGACATTGGTCTTGGCAATAATTTTTTGGATATGACACCGAGAGCACAGGCAGCAAAAGCACAGGACTATATCAGACTAGAAAGCTTCTACACAGCAAGGAAACCAATAAACAAAATGAAAAGGCAACCGATAGAATGAGAGAAAATATTTGAAAACCATATATCTGATAAGGGGTTAATATCCAAAATGTACAATTAACTCATACAACTCAATAGCAAAAACAGTCCAAATAACCCTATTGAAAAATGGGCAAAGGACCTGAATAGACATTTTTTTCCGAAGAAGATATACAAATGGCCAATACATATATGAAAAGATGCTCAACATCATTAATCATCAAGGAAATGTAAATCAAAACCATAGTGAGATATTACCTCTCACTGGTTAAGGTGGCTAGTACCAAAAAAATAAAGATAAGTGTTGGTGAGGATATGGAGAAAAGGGAAACTTGTACACCGTTGGTGGGGAATGTAAAATGGTGAAGCCACTATGGAAAACAGTATGGAGGTTCCTCAAAAAATTAAAAATAGAAATACCACATGATCCAGCATTCCTACTCCCCGGTATTTATTCAAAAGAATTGAAATCAAGATCTCAAAGAGATGTCTGCACTCCCATGTTCATTGTAGCATTATTCACAATAACCAAGATATGGAAACAGCCTAAATATCCATTGAAAGATGAGTGGATAAAGAAAATATGGTATATATACACAAAATACTATTCAGCCATAAAAAAGGAAGGAAATCCTGCCATATGCAACAACATGGGGTGAAACTTGAGGACGTTGTGCTAAGTGAAATAAGCCAATCATACAAAGACAAATACTGGAAGACACCACTTGTATGAGGTATATAAAGTAGTCAAACACAGAAGCAGACAGTAGAATGACTGTTTTGCCAGGAGATGGGGGTAGGGAGAAATGGGGAATTGCTGTTCAACAGATAGAAGGTTTCGGTTACATGAGATGAGGAAGTTCTAGAGATCTGCTGTATAACATTGTGCCTATAGTTAACAATACTGTATTGTTCACTTAAAATTTTGTTAAGAGGACAGATCTCATGTTAAGTGTTCTTACCACAATAAAAAAAAAATCGAAGCATCTAGATAAGTGCTCTTACACAGGGAAGGAATCGCAGACCAGGGACACTTAACCAGCCTAAACAGAATAATAGAAGGCTTCCCCAAGGTGGTGAGTCCAGTGTGAAGGACAAGTCATAATTAGCAAGGTGAGGAAGTAGCAAGTGTGGGTATACTAAGGTTTGAAGGGACTTCCCAGTAGAAAGAAAACATGGCAGCTCAGGCTGCCATAACCAAATACCAAAGACTGGGTGGTTTAAATAACAGTATTTTCTCCCAGTTCTGCAGGCTGGAAGTCCAAGATCAAGGTGTTGACAGGTTTGGTTTCTTCTGAGGCCTCTCTCCTTGGCTTGCAGATGATCACTTTTTTTTTTGAGACTGAGTCTCATTCTGTTGCCCAGGCTGGAGTGCAGTGGTGTGATTTCAGCTCACTGCAACCTCTGCCTCCCGGGTTCAAGCGATTCTCTTGCCTCAGCCTCCCAAGTAGCTGGGATTACAGGTGCCTGCCACCACGCCCAGCTAATTTTTGTACTTTTAGTAGAGATGGGGTTTCACCATGTTGACCAGGCTGATCTCGAACTCCTGACCTCAAGCAATCCACCTGCCTCAGCCTCCCAAAGTGCTGGGATTACAGGCATGAGCCACTGTGCCCGGCCAGTTGATCACCTTTCTACTGTGTTCTCACATGGCCATCCCTGTGTGTGTGTGTGTGTCCTATGATTGCCTCTTTTTAACTTAATCACCTCTTCAAAGACTCTATCTTCAAATATAGTCACATTCTGAGGTACTAGGGGTTGGGCTTAAGCACACTAATTCTGGAGAAACATAATTCAGCACATAGCAAGCATTCACAAAAGCATGGAGGTGAAAGAATACACTGTAGGCCCAGGGAATCGCAGCAATTTGTTATAGCCTGTGGCTATTTGGTGAAAGATGAGGTACAACTGAGAAGTTTCGGTTTTACATGGAGGCGATGGGAAAATGTTGGGGGAGTATTGTGATTGAGTGGTGCTTTAGAAAGACCACCACAGTGGCAATGGGGAGGCTCAATTGTAGTGGGACCAAAACTAGATGGGAAACCAATTTTATCAGTTAGCTTTTGCTGAGAAAGGAACTACCCCCAAAATTTAGTAGCTTACAAAACACACACAAACACACACACACATTTATTTACCTAACATTTTTGTGGTTTGGCAATTTGGACTGGGCTCAGCTGTGCAATTCTGCTGATCTGGGCCAAGCTTGGCTGAACTTGGTTGGGCTCACTCATGTATTTGCTGTCAGTGGCCAGGTCAGCTGAGGATGGGCTGGTCTAGGATGCTCAGATGAGACGGAGCATCTCTGTTCCACATGGTCTCTCATCATCCAGCAGGCTGTTCTGGTTTTGCCCACGTGGCAGTGGTGGTAGGACTTCCCAGAACAAGGTAGAAAGAACACAAGGCCTCTTGAGCCTCATGCTTGGAACTCACACAATGTTGCTTCCACTGCAAAGCAAGTCTCAAAGCCAGCCCAGATTCAAGGATTGGAAAAAGAGATTCCTTTTCTTTTCTTTTCTTTCCGTTTTAAGATGGAGTCTCTCTCTGTTGCCCAGGCTGGAGTGCAGTGGCGTGATCTCGGCTCACTGCAACCTCCGCTTCCCAGGTTCAAGTGATTCTCCTGTCTTAGCCTCCCTAGTAGCTGGAACTACAGACACACACCACCACACCCGGCTCATTTTTGTATTTTTAGTAGAGATGGGGTTTTGCCATGTTGGTCAGGCTGGTCTCGACCTCCTGACCTCATGTGATCAGGATTGATCAGGATTGATTGTGATCTGCCCTCCTCGGCCTCCCAAAGTGCTGGGATTACAGGTGTGAGCCACCGCGCCCAGCTGATTCCATTTCTTGATGGAAGGAGCTGTAATTATTTGTGGCCATCTCTATAGTCCATCACACCAGCTAGGAAGTAACATTTTATAATTCAGAAGGAAATAAGTAAAAGGAATAGAACTGAATTAGTGACAATGGAGATGGATGAGAGACTGAGTTGGGAGAAGTCAGTGATCATTTGGGAACTGGCTGGGTCCTCTGGTTCTGACTTGGGCGATGAAGAGATTGGTGCATTGTCAGAGGTATTTGAACCAGAGCAACTTCATCTTGAATAGGGGCTGGGTAAAATAAGGCTGAGACATACTGGGCTGCATTAAGGCATTCTTAATTAAGAATGCCTTAACTAGGCCAGGCACAGTGGCTGACGCCTATAATCCTAGCACTTTGGAAGGCTGAGGCAGGCGAATCACCTGAGGTCAGGATTTCGAGACCAGCCTGGCCAACATGGCGAAACCCTGTCTCTACTAAAAATACAAAATTAGCCAGACATAGTAGTGCATGCCTGTAGTCCCAACTACTCAGGAGGCTGAGGCAGGAGAATCGCCCAAACCCAAGAGGTGGAGGGTGCAGTGAGCTGAGATAGCGCCATTGCACTCTAGCCTGGGCGACAAGAGCAAAACTCTGTCTCACCAAAAAAAAAAAAAAAAAAAAAAAAAATGCCTTAGCTAAAGCATTTCTGGGTTTGTTAAGGAGGTTAAGGCATTCTTAGTCACAGAATGAGACAGGAGGTTGGCACAAGATACGGGTCATAAAGACCTTGCTGATAAAACAGCATGAGGTAAAGAAGCTGGCAAAATCCCCCCAAAACCAAGATGGCAACAAAAGTGACTTCTGGTTGTCCTCACTGCTCATTATATGCTAATTATAATACATTAGCAGCTAAAAGACACTCTCACCAATTCCATGACAGTTTACAGATGCCATGGCAACATCCAGAAGTTACCCTACATGGTCTAAAAAGGGGAGGAACCCTCAGCTCTGGGAATTGCCTACCCCTTTCTCAGAAAACTCTGGAATAATCTACCCTTTGTTTAGCATATAATCAGGAAGTAACAATAAGTATCTTAGTCGAGTAGCTCAAGCCACTCCTCTGTCAACGAAGTAGCCACTCTTTATTCCTTTTCTTTCTTTCTTTTCCCTTCCTTCCTTCCTTCCTTCCTTCCTTCC
>NC_045445.1:101343171-101362586 GCF_002776525.5 Piliocolobus tephrosceles | reverse complement strand
CTTTCTTTCTTTCTTTCTTTCTTTCTTTCTTTCTTTCTTTTTTTCACATGGAGTTTCACTCTTTTTGCCTAGGCTGAAGTGCAATGGCACGATCTCGGCTCGTTGCAACCTCCGTCTCCTGGGTTCAAGTAATTCTCCTGCCTCAGCCTCTCCAGTAGCTGGGATTACAGGCACTCGCCACCGCACCTGGCTAATTTTTGTATTTTTTTTATTTCTTTTTTCGTTTTATTTATTTATTTTTTATTATACTTTAAGTTCTAGGGTACATATGCATAACGTGCAGGTTTGTTACATATGTATACTTGTGCCATGTTGGTGTGCTGCACCCATCAACTCGTCAGCACCCATCAACTCGTCATTTACATCAGGTATAACTCCCAATGCAATCCCTCCCCCCTCCCCCTCCCCATAATAGGCCCCAGTGTGTGATGTTCCCCTTCCCAAGTCCAAGTGATCTCATTGTTCAATTCCCACCTATGAGTGAGAACATGTGGTGTTTGGTTTTCTGTTCTTGCAATAGTTTGCTGAGAATGATGGTTTCCAGCTGCATCCATGTCCCTACAAAGGACACAAATTCATCCTTTTTTATGGCTGCATAGTATTCCATGGTGTATATGTGTCACATTTTTATTGGAGACAGGGTTTCACCATGTTGGCCAGGCTGGTCTCGAACTCCTGACTTCAAGTGATCCATCTGCCTCAGCTTCTTAATAGAGTCGGCTTCACTTTACTCTATGGACTCACCCTGAATTCTTTCTCACACAAGATCCAAGAACCCTCTCCTGGGGTCTGGATCAGGACCTCCTTCCAGTAACAGCATTGCTTAGAAGATGAATGTGAGAGGCAGCGCTGATGGTCAATCAGACCAGATCATATCATTGTGTTGAGATTAACCTCTTCAACTTGGTTGCACAGCCTTTATAGTTATAAGTATAAAACATCGTTATCTGCTAACGAATGAAATAAAACAACAGAAGTGGAAGGGATACCTGTGGGTAGCAGTTTACTGTTGCTCTAGGGAGAGAGAAAATTTGTACTGTGTTTTTAAGTGGCAGAGAAATATAGTAGGGGCAATGTTTTTCTTGTGTGGGAACTTGTATCAGGGACTTTGCACGTGCTGTTCCCTTGGCTGAAAATATCTTACCATCCTATCTCTCTGCCTGCCTCTCTGCTGGCTCCTTCTTAGCCTCCAAGTTTCAGTTTACATGTCACTGTCACAAAGAGACCTTTCCTGACGACCCTATCTCAATGCGCCTCTTCCCCTGCCAGTTACTACTACAGCGCTCTGCTTAATTCTTTCTCAGCAGTGTTCACAATCTGCTGCTATCTTGGTTTGGCTTATTTGTGTGTTTGTGTCTCTCTCATTACATTAACATTAAGCTTTGAGATCAGAAATATTATCTGTCTTGTTTACCCCACAAAGAGCTTGGCAGATTCTAGCGGCTTGTGAAAGGAAAATAAAAACGCAGGACACCAATTCACTGCCAAAAGGAAAAAATGAAGCTGAAAGCTGAGTCATGCCAGAAGCTGCCTTCCCCTTTGTTCCTAAGCTGATAGCTACAGATAAAAGGTTAAACACCTCTGCAGGTAGCTACTCTATGTTCACCTTGTCTTACGTACAGTGATTTACTGAGTGCGAGAGGAATACATAATTGACTCTTGCCTACCTGCTCCTTTTCTCTTGCAATATGTGAATGATCATACCTTCCTACCTCTTTCCCCTCCAGCCCGCTTTTCCCCTTTAAAAAATGAGCCCTCAAAATCATCTTTGGAGAAAGTCACAGACCACAGACAGTTTCTGTGATTCTCTGTTTCCTCTCCTCCGGGCATGTCCTTAACCTTGGTAAAATAAACTTCTAAGTGGATTGAGACCTGTCTCAGATACTATTTGGTTTACATGCTCAATATATATTTATTAAATGAAAACATTATTATCTCCACGCCTGGAGATTAAATATAGATGATGTTTTTCCTTAGGCGCTCTTCTTTTTAATCTGCTTTAATATGAATTTAGAAACGTGGCCAGGCATGGTGGCTCACACCTGTAAGCCCAGCACTTTAGGAGGCCAAGACAGGAGGATCGCTTGAGCCCAAGAGTTCAAGACCAGCCTGGCCAACATGGTGAAGCCCCGTCTCTACAAAAAAATACAAAAATTAGCTGGGCATGGTGGTGCACGCCTGTAGTCCCAGCTTCTTGGGTGGCCGATGCAGGAGGATAGCTTGAGCCCAGGAAGTCGAGGTGTCAGTGAGTCGACATGGTACCACTGCAATCCAGCCTGGAGATCGTGACAGTGAGACCTTGTCTCAAAAGGGAAGAGGAGGCCAGGCACCGGGGCTCACGCCTGTAATCTAGATGGCAGAACTTTTAAAGAAATTAGTAAAGTTATTTTAAAGAAGCTGTGGCATAATGGTTAAGAGTACAAGCTTTAAAGCCAGATTGCTTGGGTTTAAGTCTGGGCTCTACCATGAACTGGCTGTATGACCTTAGATACATTATTTTCTTTCTTTGTGCCTCACTGTCTTCATATGTAAAATGGGGATAATAGTACCTATCTCACTATCTAATGAAGGCTAAATGACTTAACATACATAAAGGACATAGTAGACATTCAGTACATATTTACTACCTTAGTAAATCATTTCAGCGTTTAAACACATCTTCGATATCAAAATCTTCCCTATATGTTAAAACAGTGTTCTTGAAATATGCTACAGGTTATCAGCAAAATACCTTGCTTTGCTTCCTCCTTTCTTCTCCTCTCCTCTCCTCTCTTCCTTTTCTCTTCTCGTCTCGTCTCTTCTCTTCTCTTCTCTTCTCTACTCTTTTCTTTCTTGACAGAGTCTCGCTCTGTCACCCAGACTGGAGTACAGTGGCGTGATCTCGGCTCAGTGCAACCTCTGCCTCCCCGGTTTAAACGATTCTTCTGCCTCAGCCTCCTGAGTAGCTGGGATTACAGGCATGTACCAACACAGCTGGCTAATTTTTGTATTTTTAGTAGAAATGGGGTTTCACCATGTTGGTCAGGCTGGTCTCAAACTCCTGACCTCAGGTGATCAACCTGCCTCAGCCTCGCAAAGTGCCGGGATTACAGGTGTGAGCCACCTCGCCTGGCCTACACTAATTTTCTTAATTCTCCTGTAGGTCCAGCCTTTTCAGTGGATAAGTGCAAATGTCCATTTCTTGCGAGAAACAAACCTTGGCAGTTCTGAGAGAACTGGATAGCTAAAGTTTCATTGTCAAATCACAGTGCGAATTTGGTTATCAAAACAATTACCGTATTAGTTTGAACTTTTGTGGCTTCAAGTGCCAGGAAACTCAGCTCAAACTTGTTTAGCATAATATTATAATAATGATCATAATCCAGGCCGGGCGTGGTGGCTCAAGCCTGTAATCCCAGCACTTTGGGAGGCTGAGACGGGCGGATCACGAGGTCAGGAGATCGAGACCATCCTGGCTAACACAGTGAAACCCCGTCTCTACTAAAAAAGTACCAAAAAAACTAGCTGGGCGTGGTAGCGGGCGCCTGTAGTCCCAGCTACTCGGGAGGCTGAGGCAGGAGAATGGCGTAAACCCGGGAGGTGGAGCTTGCAGTGAGCGGAGATGCGGCCACTGCACTCCAGCCTGGGCAACAGAGCCAGACTCCGTCTCAAAAAAAAAAAAAAAAAAAAGATCATAATCCTTCATAACAGTACTAGACTCAGAGATGCACCACCCAGATCCCCCTCAAAGGAAGGACTTGCTGCACAGCTGCAGGGACTGCAGTCGCCAGATAGCTCCAGCTCCAGTTTGTCAGTTTCTTCTGGGGCTGCCTCTGGTGGGGAGAGCCATCTCCCTTGAAGTCACACCCTTCCTATACAACCCACATCCAATGACTGTGTGAGACAGAGCTATAAACACACACCTTGAGACAGCTCTGACTGAAAATACTTCCAGAACTCCCTGCTGGACTGGCTAAGGCTTCATCAGATCTGCTTCAGCATCGTTCAGCATCGCTCAGCATCACTTGGCCCAATCCTGTGTCATCCATCTTTCACAGGTGTTGATCCCTTCCTTATAAACACTTTATATCCCAAACTCCATCTCAGTGTCAGCCTCTGAGGGACCCAGCCTGCCACAGTAACTGTTTAGTCAGGGTTTTCCAGAGGAACAGAGCCAATAAGCTATATGTATATATGAAAGCGACTTTATTAAGGAGAACTGGCTCACGCGATCAAAAGGCGAAGTCCCATGACAGGCCGTCTGCAAGCTGAGGAAAGAGAGAAGCTGGTAGTGGCTCAGTCTGAGTCCAAAAGCCTCAAAACCAGGGAAGCCAACAGTGCAGCCCCCAGTCAGAGGCCGAAGGCCTGAGAGTCCTCGGCAAGCCACTAGTCCAAGTCCCAGAGTCCAAAGGCCGGAGAACCTGGAGTCTGATGTCCAAGGGCAGGAGGAGCAGAAGGAAGCATCCAGCATGGAAAAAAAAGAAGGAAGCCGGGAGACTCAGCAAGCCAACTTATCCCACCTTCTTCCACCTGCTTCGTTCTAGCTGTGCTAGCAACCAGTGGGATGGTGTCCACCCACATTGAGGATGGGTCTTCCTCTCCCAGCCCACTGAATCCAATGTCAATTTCCTCTGGCAGTGGCCTCACAGGCAAACCCAGAAACAATACCAGCTATCTAGCCACCCTTCAATCCAATCAAGTTGACACCTAATATTAACCATCTTAGTAACTTAGCTGGCCATTGGTAAATTTGGCTTTGGCCACGGTTGCACATGGGAATACAGAGGCTCAGAGATATACAATCAAGCCCTGTCTTCTGTCTCTCAGTACAACTCTGCTCTCATCTGTCTGTTGACCCATTCATAAGAGGCCACCTCATGGCTGGAAGGTGGCTGCCAGGAACTCCTGGGATGATATCCTTCCTTTTCACACCCAGCAAAAAGGAGCAAGCATCTTTATCCCAGCATCCCCAGAAGTCTTGAAGTTCACAGTAACAGGCCTAGCGTGGGTCAAGTGCCCAACTCTGAACCAATCACTGTGGCTGGGAGAAGGTGATGCTGATTTTCTTCAGGTGTAGGTCATATGTTTCACACTGAGAGTATGAGGGTGGAAGAGGAAGAATTTGCCAAGTGAAAGCTAGGAGGTGTGGTCAGCAGTTGGGCAAAAATCTTTTTGCTCAGAAATGTCCCTCACAATCACTCCTTGAGTCAGTTTAAACCTTATTCAGATTAAAAGTTTAAACTTCGGTGAAGGTAAAGGATATAGGTGAAATGGATTCTGGAATGAAACTGGGAATATCTCATTAAATGCTATTCAAAAATCATTTCTGGAATACCTGCTGTGTATAGAGCATAATACAAGGTATTTGTTAGAAGATAGAGAGTCCCTACCCTCAAGATATTTAAAGTCTGATTGAATATATACTCATTCAATGACAAGAGGCACTTGCAGAATAATATCAACACGTTTAAAGTGAGAGTAGGCCGGGCATGGTGTCACGTGCCTGCAATCCCAGCACTTTAGAAGGCCAAGGTTGGAGGATTGCTTGAGCCCAGAAGTTCGAGACCAGACTGCAACATAGTGAGATCCTGTCTTTATAAAAGATAAAAAATTAGCTGAGTGTGATGGCTTGTACCTGTGGTCCCAGCTACTTGAAAGACTGATGTGAGAGGATCGTTTGAGCCTGGGAGGTTGAGGCTCCCAGTGAGTCATGATCATGCCACTTCTCTCCAGCCTGGGTGACAGAGTGAGACCCTGTCTCAAAAGAAAAGTGAGAGTAGATGTTCTGAGAATCTCACACATGTGGGATGGGGCAGGAAAACAAAAATGTCTGCTGATTGGCTAGAGCAGCCATCTCAAAGTCCACAAATCTGACTCTGGTCATGTGAGCTTCAGGCTTTCCTGCAGAGGCTGTCCATTGTTACCTTTACTTACAGTTGAATGATCATAGTAAACTTGCTCCCTCAGCTCACAATTTAGAAGTCACAGATTATAGAAGGGAGGAGGTAGCAGGCTAAGTGGCCCTAGAGGCAGTGAGAAGGGATGACTAACTGGCTAAAAGAGAGAGAGGAGACAGAACCATTTGGGTAAGATGTAAGAGATTGCAACTAAATTGAATAAATAAGCTATACAGAAAAAACAGGCTCACATAAGGCTTCTGTGGGTTTTTTTTTTTTTTTTTTTTCAGACGGAGTCTCACTCTGTTGCCCAGGCTGGAGTGCAATGGCACGATCTCGGCTCACTGCAAGTTCCGCCTCCCAGGTTCACGCCATTCTCCTGCCTCAGCCTCCTGAGTAGCTGGGACTACAGGCTCCTGCCACTGCGCCCGGCTAATTTTTTGTATTTTTAGTAGAGACGCGGTTTCACCGTGGTCTCGATCTCCTGACCTTGTGATCCGCCCGCCTCGGCCTCCCAAAGTGCTGGGATTACAGGCGTGAGCCACCGTGCCTGGCCCACATAAGGCTTTTAAAAGATTGAAAGAAAATGCACCAAAATGTTTCTAGGCCTAAAAGAGCAATTTTCCTTCACCCTTTTTATGATTTTCCAAACTTCCTATAATAAGGACATAATACTTTTTTTTTGGGGGGGGGGACAGGGTCTTACTTTGTCACCCAGGCTGCAGGAGTGCACGAATGTGGCTCATTGCGGCCTTAACCTCCTGGGCTCAAGCGGTCTTCTCGCCTCAGCCTCCCAAGTAACTGGAACTACAGGTGCATGCCACCACATCTAGCTAAATTTGTGTGTGTGTGTGTGCGTTGTGTGTGTGTTTTGTAAGGATGGGGGTTTCCTCATGTTACCCAGGCTGGTCTCAAACTCCTGACCTCAAGCGATCTGCCCACGTCAGCCTCCAAAAGTGCTGGGATTACAAGCATGAGCCACCACACCTGACCCATAATACTTTTATACAAGGGGGAAAACAAATGTTATTTTAAAACCATAGCTGTTAGAGCTAGTATAAAGCACACTAGGGTGGGCCATAGGGCAAATTGTCCCACGCATCTTGGTACCCATGGAACTATGGCGTACCAAAGAAAGGCTAGATTATATTTATTATCCATCTTAAAACAAGGCAATACTTTTACAATCTATTTCAAGATTTTTTCCGTTAAAAGGGTTAAATTTTAAAGAAAAAATATTGGCATTAAAAGAAGTAACTTGAGTTCCATGGACAATTCCCTTATGTACAGCAATTCCTACCCCAGAAAGCTCATTTACTTGGGTAAATAAGACATTACTAAGTCTGGACATGGTGGTTCATGCCTGTAATCCCAGCACTTTGGGAGGCCAAGGCGGGCAGATCACCTGAGGTCAGGAGTTTGAGACCAGCCTGACCAACATGGAGAAATCCCGTCTCTACTAAAAATACAAAATTAGCCGGCTGTGGTGGTGCATGCCTGTAATCCCAGCTACTCGGGAGGCTGAGGCAGGAGAATAGCTTGAATCCAGGAGGCAGAGGTTTCAGTGAGGCAAGATTGCGGCACTGTACTCCAGCCTGGGCAACAAGAGCGAAACTCCGTCTCAAAAAAAAAAAAAAAAAAAAAAAAGAAGAAGACATTACTGGAGCACATAGGAGGACCATAGTGAAGGAACAACCCTCACAAGATGTCACTCATTCATCCTTGGCCTTGAGAGTGGACATCAGCATTGGTGTGGGGCTGATGGGGACTGCAGCATACAGGGAACTTGAGGAAAGGCTAGAACCCCGTGGAGTAGTGCTGGGCAGGGTTGGAGATGTCTGCATGCAATAACTGCAGCCAAATCCAAGACAAGTAGATCTTCACTTCTTTTTTATTATTTTAAAAAAAAATTTAATATGTATAGATTTAGGGGGCATAAGTGCAGTTTCATTACATGAATATGTTGTGTAGTGGTGAGGTTTGGGCATCTAGTGTAACCATCACCCGAATAGTGCACATGCACCCATTAATTTCTCATCCCTCACCCGCCTCTCACATCCCACCCCTCCAAGTCTCCAGTGTCTGGTATTCCTCTGAGCTGTCTCCTAACAGCCCCAACATACATACACTCTCACATTTTCAAACCCGTGAAGGGCACAGGCCTGGAGGAGAGAGGTAAGTCCAAGCCTGGCCCAAAAGAGTCAGGTAAGTGTCTGAATAGTCTTATTGGTGATCTAAAAATAATGATTGAGATAATGCTTATAAAGCTTGCTGGTTACTTTAAAATGTTAGCACCTTTAACACCTTAAGCAAAGCCTAGGAGCACATGTAAAGGAAAGTATATTTATGGAAATACCTGATAAGGCAGAATAAGGCCTTTGTGCCATAATCTATCTTTATAAAAAGTAGAACTATATTGTTAACAGAAATGTATTGTAACAAATTCTACATTTGCCATGTTTGGCCTTGGTCAGGCCTCTTGATTTAAATGTTATCCTTCCCTTAAGTGGTGGCGCATGCCTCTAATCCCAGCTCCTTGGGAGGCTGAGGTGGGAGAATTGCTTCTGCGATCACTAACCACAGGCCAGGATTTCAAGGCTGCAGTGAGCTATGATTGCACCACTGCACTCTAGCCCAGGCAACAGAGTGAGACCTCATCTATAAAAAAAAAATTAATTAATTAAAAATAGATGACCAAGCGTGGTGGCTCACCCCTGTAATCCCAGCACTTTGGGAGGCCGAGGCAAGCGAATCACTTGAGCCCAGGAGTTTGAGACCAGCCTGGGCAACATGGCAAAATCCCTTCTATGCAAAAAGTTAGCTGGGCATGGTGGTGCATGCCTGTGGTCCCAGCTACTCAGGAGGCTTTGAGCCCACGATCACAGGCCTGTGATCCGTGATCATACCACTGCACTCCAAGCCGGGCAACAAAGTGAGACCCTGTCTCAAAAAAGAAAACAAATAGATTGTACACAATTTCTTTGTTTGAAGAAGATGAATATAAATCACTTAATCATATCAGGTAGCATTATTAAGCTTCAGTATGTGCTAAGCATTATGCCTTTCATGTATTCGCTCATTTTAAAAGGTTTCAATTCAGTTACATGGGAGAAATAAGTTCAAGAGATCTACTGTACAGTATGGTGACATAGTTAATAAGAAGATATTGTATTCTTGAAAATTGCTAAGAGAGTGGATGTTACGTGTTCTCACCATAAAAATGATAACTGTGTGAGGTAATACATGTTTTAATTAGCTAGATTTGGTCATTCAACAATGTATATATACTTTGAAACATCAGGGTGTACATGATAAATACATATCATTTTATCTATCAATTTAAAAAGTTGTTTAAATATTTTAATAAAACAACAAAAATATGATATAAAGACATTTTCTTGTGAAGTACACACAAATACAAATTTTAGGCACATTTTGCCAAATGGTTAGAAAGTAAACATCTGTATCCACACAAAAACCTGCTCATAGATGCTTATAGCAGCTTTATTCATAATTGCCAAAACTTGGAAACAACCAAGATGTCCTTCAGTAGGTAAATGGATAGATAAACTATGGCACATCCAGGGAACAGAATATTATTCAGCAATAAAGAGAAAGGAACTATCAAACAACCAAAAAACAAGGAATCTTAAATGTATATTACTAAGTGAAAGAAGCCAATCTGAAAAGGTCACATATGGCCGGGTGCGGTGGCTCATGCCTGTAATCCCAGCACTTTGGGAGGCCGAGGCGGGTGGATCACCTGAGGTCGGGAGTTTGAGACCAGCCTGACCAACATGGAGAAACCCCACCTCTACTAAAAATACAAAATTAGCCAGGCATGGTGGCACATGCCTGTAATCCCAGCTACTAGGGAGGCTGAGGCAGGAGAATCCCTTGCACTGGGCAGGTGGAGGTTGCAGTGAGCCGAGATCACACCATTGCACTCTAGCCTGGGTAACAAGAGCGAAAATTCGTCTTAAAAAAAAAAAGGAAAAGGCTACATGCTATGTGATTCCAACTATATGACATTCTGGAAAACTATGGGTTAGGAGAGAGGGAGGGATGACTAGGTGGAGCACAGAGGATTTTTAGGGCAGTGAAACTATACTGTAAGATGCTACAATGGTGGATACATGTTGTTATACATTTTTCCAAACCCATTCAATGTGCACCAAGAGTGAACTCTAATGTGCACTGTGGACTTTGGGTGGTAATGATGTGTCAATGGAGGTTCATCAGTTGAAACAAATGTACCACTCTGGTGGGGGAGGCTGATAGTGGGAGCTGTTGGAGTCGGGTGGGAGCAGGGAATATATGGGAACTCTGTATTTCCACTGAATTTTGCTGTGAGGCCAGGCATGGTGGCTCATGCCTGTGATCCCAGCACTTTGGGACGCCGAGGTGGGAGGATCGCTTGACCTCAGGAGTTTGAGACCAGCCTGGGCAACATGGTGAGACTTCATCTCTATCATATATATAGATTTAAAATTTTTGCTGTGAACCTAAAACTGCTCTAAAAAATAAAGTCTATTAAAAAATTTTTTAAGTTAATGTCTGTGTAACCCCTGCTAAGGTCAGGAAACAGGACATTACAGTCACCCTTCAGAAGCCACCCCTGTCGTGTATTCGTACTTTCTTCTCTTCCATCCCCTCAGAGGTAATCGCCACCCTCATTTTAAATTGATCATTTCTTGCTTTTCTTCATGGATTTACCGTCTAATAATACATACCTAAAATACATGTGGTTTTTTTAAAAAAAAAACTTTGTATATTTATTTATTTGGAGACAAGGTCTTACTGTATTGTCCAGGCTGGAGTGCAGTGGCCTGATAATAGTTCACTGCAGTTTTGAAACTTCTGGGCTCAAGCGATTTGCCTGCCTCAGCCTCCCTAAGTGCTGAGATTACAGGCGTGAGCCTGGCTAAACTTTGTATAAATGGAATCATTTCGTATATATTATTCTGTGGCTTGCTTTTCAAATAATCAATGATATGTGATATTTATTTATGTTATGTATAGAAATAGTTCATTCATTTGTACTGCTATATAATATTCCATTGTGTGACTATATCACAATTTCTATACATTTTACTGTCAATGAGCATTAGTGCTACTTAGTGCTACTATGAACATTTTGGTACATGGATCATAATACACATACACTGGTTTTTCTGTTGGAAAAATGCAGAGGAGCAGAACTGTTGCATTAGCATGTATGTGTTGCTTCAATTTGATTGAATAACACTGGGTTTCAGTTGGCAGTAAGATGAGGAATAAGTATAGTGTATCTCACCTCTCCCATTGAATGCAGCTATAAAATCTGGACAGAATGCATGGAGCAGTTATCTAAAGTAAATGAGAGAAGGCACATTAGAGAAAAGATCAGAATTCAAAGTATCACTGAACCAGTGGTGAGTTTTCTCTTTCTTTTTTTCTTTTCTTTCTTTTTCTTTTTTTTTTTTTTTTTTTGGTTTGTTTGTTTGTTTGAGACGGAGTCTCACTGTCTCCCAGGCTGGAGTGCAGTGGCACGATCTTGGTTCACTGCAACCTCTGCCTCCCGAGTTCAAGCGATTCTTGTGCCTCAGCCCCCCGAGCAGCTGGAACTACAGGCGTGCAACACCATGCCTGGCTAATTTTTGTATTTTTAGTAGAGATGGGGTTTCACCATGTTGGCCAGGCTGGTCTCGAACTCCGGGCCTCAAGTGATCCGCCTATCACCACGCCTGGGCTAAGAATATCAATTCTAAGTAGAGTGGGGAGAGTGGGCATTCTTGCCTATTCCAGATCTTAGGGGAAAGCATTCAAACTTTCACCATTAGGTATGATGCTATCTATAAGGTTTTTGCTTGTTTGTGAATGCCTTTTATCAGATTGTGCAAATTCCCTTATCTTCCTAGTTTGCTGAGAGTTTGTTCGTTTGTTTCCCCCTGCCCCACCCCAGGCTGCCCTATGAGATAAGGTCTCACTCTGTCACCCAGTCTGGAGTGCAGTGGTGTGATCGCAGCTCACTGTAACCTCCACCTCCCAGGTTCAAGGGATTCTCCTGCCTCAGCCTCCCGAGTAGCTGGGATTACAGATGCATGCCAGCACGCCCAGCTAATTTTTTGTATTTTTAGTAGAGACAAGGTTTCACCATGTTGGCCAAGCTGGTCTTGAATTCCTGACCAAATGATTTGCCCTCCTCAGCCTCCCAAATTGCTGGGATTACAGGCATAAGCCACTGCGCCTGACCTGCTGAGAGTTTTTTGTTTGTTTTTAATGAATGGATGTTGAATTTGTCAAATACTTTTTCTCCATCCATTGATGTGGTCATGTGGTTTTTATTCCTTTTTAATATAGTGGAATTCATTGATTGATTTTTTTGTTTGTTTGTTTTGTTTTGTTTTTGAGAAAGAGTCTCTGTCACCCAGGCTGGAGTGCAATGGTACGATCTTGGCTCACTGCAACCTCTGCCCCCTGGGTTCAAGTGATTTTCCTGTCTCTGCCTCCCGAGTAGCTGAGATTACAAGCACCTGCCATCATGCCTGGCTAATTTTTGCATTTTTATAGAGATGGGGGTTTCATCATATTGGCCAGGCTGGTTTTGAACTCCTGACCTTAGGTGATCTACCCGCCTCAGCCTCCCAAAGTGCTGGGATTACATGAATCAGCCACACACCTGGCCTCATTGATTGATTTTGAGTATTGAACCAGTCTTGCATTCCTAGAATAAATGCCATGTGATCATTATATACTATTTGGCGTGTTGTCTACAAAGAGGGGCGGTACTGGAAGTCCTAGCCACTATAATAGGCACAAAAAAAAGGATACAGATTAGAAAGAAAAGAAGAGAATTTTTCCTATATGTAGACAACATGATGCTTATCTACATAGAAAAACCCAAAGAATCCACAAAATGACATGAAACTAATAAGTGAGTTTAACAAGATCACTGAATAAAAGGCCAACATACAGAGATCAAGTCTGTTTTTTATACATTAGTAACAAATAATTACAAATAGAAGTTAAAATGATATCATTTATATTATCTCCAAAAATGAAATACTTAGATATAAATACAAGAAAACACATATAGAATATGTATGATGGATAACTATTGAAAAACAGGGGTGGAAAGGATAGCAATGGAGATGGAGTGTGGGCAGAGGGCAGAACCATTTGCTTCACTCTAGGGAAGCATGCTTTACCCTGCATACCCCATGAACATTACTCTGACACTCTGACACTGCTTTTGCTTACCTATTCTTCATCTCTGTGCACATCCTCAGAATGTACGCAGTCTTGGCTATTATCTATTTCTGCAATATTGCTGCATATCAAATTACATCAAAATTCAGTGGCTTATAACCATAAGCATGTACTTAGCTCACAAATACGTGGCTCAACAATTTAGACTAAACTCAGATCAGGGAATATCTCTGGTCTCCACTAGGATCACTCTATTGTCTCGGGATTGGCTAGCTGTCAACTTATCTCAGATGGCGTTGGCTGCTACTGGGGAGACTTGACTGCTCCACATATTTTTCATATATTCACCACATGCATTTCATCCTCTGGCAGGCTAGTCCGAGCATGTTCTCATGGTGAGGGCAGAAGAGGAAGAGCAGAAGTGTATACGTGTAAGTGCTTTTTAAAGCCTCTGCATGGCGGAGCACAGTGGCTCATGCCTGTAATCCCCGCACTTTGGGAGGCTGAGGCAGGCTGATCACCTGAGGTCAGGAGTTCGAGACCAGCCTGGCCAACATGGCAAAACCCTACTAAAAATACAAAAATTAGCTGGGTGTGGTGGCACGCACCTGTAATCCCAGCTGCTGGAGAGGCTGAGGCAGGAGGACCGCTTGAACCCAGGAGGCGGAGGTTGTAATGAGCCGAGATCACACCACAGCACTCCAGTCTGAGTAACAGAGCAAGTCTCTGACAAAACAAAACAAAAAACACCTCTGCATGCATCACATCCGCTAACATCCCATTGTTCAAAGAAAGTCACATGGCTAACCTCAGAATCAAGGGGCACAGAAATATACTCTGTCTCTTCGATCAAAGGAGTTTCAAAGTTACGTGTCAAAGGGTACAGATACAGGAGTGAATAATTGGGTACCTTAGTGCAACCAATCTACTAAAATCATGGTGCGAGACGCTAATCTTGGGCACCCTCCCTGGCCGCAATGCATTTTGTGACCTCAGTCTTCATTCTTGCACATCACCTTGATATCATCATTACTCTCCCAGCACATCCTTTCAGGATTACCTCTAGGACTGGTCTAAGACACAGAGAGATGTCTGGGCCACTGATTTGCATTCCAATCTCACAGCTCTAAGCTCTGAAAAGCATCTGGCCCAGGCTAGGCTGGTTTAGTTGAGCCGTGGGTGGGAAATAAGGGCTGTGCTCATGCCTAAGGGTCTGAACTGTTCTCTGTCACCAAATTGCTGAGCTTTCAAAAGCTCGATGTGACCTTACCTCACTCAGACTTGTTATTTACAGCTGTGTTTCTACTAGTGAGGTCGTTTTGGGGATCTGGAGTCAAAAACCTTCCTCTGTTATGGGAAAATATTTACTGATTACTGATTTCTAGCTATGTATCTGACCATGCTAACTTCTTTTATTTTTTCTTTTTCTTTTCTTCTTCTTCTTCCTTTTTTTTTTTTTTTTTTTTTTTTGACAGAGTTTCGCTCTTGTCGCCCAGGCTGGAGTGCGGTGGTGCGATCTCGGCTCACTGCAACCTCCCCCTCCAGGGTTCAAGCAATTCTCCTGCATCAGCCTCCCGAGTACCTGGGATTACAGGTGTCCACCACCATGCCCGGCTAATTTTTTGTATTTTTAGTAGAGACGGGGTTTCGCCATGTTGGGCAGGCTAGTCTCGAACTCCTCACCTCAGGTGATCTGCCCGCCTCAGCCTCCCAAAGTGCTGGGATTACAGGCATAAGCCACCGTGCCCGGCCTGCTAACTTCTTTTTATATGCTTTAGATTGGTCACCATCTTTATGTTCTCTCTTTCCATCTGAACCAAATTATTGACTTTCCTCAATCCTATGGCTATGTGATTCCTAAAGTGTCTAAAACAGGCTGGGCACAGTGGTTCACGCCTATAATCTCAACACTTTGGGAGGCCGAGGCGGGTGGATCACTTGAGGTCAGGAGTTTGAGACCAGCCTGGGCAACATTGTGAAACCCCATCTCTGCTAAAAATACAAAAAATTAACCGGGTATGGTGGCAGGTGCCTATACTCCTGGCTACTCAAGAGGCTGAGGTAGAAGGATCACCTCAGCCAGGGAGGTCAAGGCTGCAGCGAGTCATGATCATGCCACTGCACTCCAGCCTGGGCGATGAGAGTAAGACCATGTCTCAAAAAAAAAAAAAATGTAAAATAAGTAAAGTGTCTAAAACACTATGGATATTTTTCTTCCTTGTCAACTTATCCTAAACTACTGACCTGGTCTTCTATAAGTACTTAAGGTTGGTGAGCACTGTGTTCCAAACTGAGCACCCAAAGTGTATACCAAAGCCATATTATGGGTTAGATGATCAGACAGGACTCTAACCTCAATCCATGAAATAAAAGCTGAATGGAGAGTAAAGCCATGTCAAACCTTAGGCTAGCACAGAGAGACAACCTGACTAGGCAGAAAATGTATGAGCGTTCAAGACGCTGGGCCCAGTCAAGGGCAAAGTTGATAGGAGATAACATGGAGGTCAAACTCAGGAGTCCAGATAATGTCGCACATTTGGTTCCCCCAAGAAGCAGACACTGAGATGAAGCTTAGTACGCAAGACATTTATTAAAGAATGTCCTTACAGACAACACCTACAATGGAAAGGGAAGGATGGAGAACAGGGCAGACAGAAAAGTCAAGCTGCAAAATAGACCCAACAGTCTCAACTAGCCTCATGAGAAACAATGGAGATAAAGTGACCCTTCAGAGTTGTCTAAGGCTGGGCCAAAACGTCCAGGCCTTGTATTTCCGCATCCATCAGTCACTGGATATGAGCCACCAGGAGGCATGTCATCACCTTGGACAGGGCGGCTCTGCAACTGAGGCAATCTCTGAAAGGGCCAAGAGCTGAAGGTTGCCTACCTACAGATGTCCTAGCAACTGGGACAACAAGTTTCTCCTTGATGGGAGACCTGAGAGGTGGGTGACAGTGTTAACCACAGATAACGATTTGGAGACCTTATGTTCCTTTAAAACACTTAAGTTCCTGCTCCTGTAGGTTTGCCTGAATCAATCTTTTTTTTTTTTTTTTTTTTGAGCCAGAGTCTCGCTTTGTAACCCAGGCTGGAGTGCAGTGGTGTGATCTCGGCTCACTGCAGCCTCCGCCTCCTGGGTTCAAGTGATTCTCCTGCCTCAGCCTCCTGAGTAGCCGGGACTACAGGCACACACCACCACACCAGGCTAATTTTTTTGTGTTTTTAGTAGAGATGGGGTTTCACCGTGCTGCCCAGGCTGGTGTCAAACTCCTGAGCTCAGATGATCCACCTGCCTCAGCCTCCCAAAGTACTGGGATTACAGGTGTGAGCCACCGCGCCTGGCCCTCCTGAATCAATTTTAAATGCAGGGCCCCAGGCTTAGTCTCTGACAGCAATTCTTCAGTGTTTCTTTCAGTCACCTCTGAGATTGGAGTTCTTTTGTTTTTTCCCATCATTTTTGTCCAGTCTGATTTATTATTTGGAAATCATCATATAACTTTGCAGGTATAAACACATAGAGCTTAATATGTTGTGGCAATTTAAAAACATGTCCACAGGCCGGGTGCAGTGGCTCACGCCTGTAATCCCAGCACTTTGGGAGGCGGAGGCGGGCAGATCACTTGAGGCCAGGAGTTCAAGACCAGCCTGGCCAACATGGTGAAACCCCATCTCTACTTTTTAGTACAAAAATTAGCCGGGCATGGTGGTGGGTGCCTGTAGTCCCAGCTACTTGGGAGGCTGAGGCAGGAGAATCACTTGAACCCGGGAGGCGGAGGTTGCAGTGAGCCAAGATCACGCCATTGCACTCCAGCCTGGGCTACAGAGCAAGACTGTCTCAAATAAATAAATAAATAAATAAATAAATAAATAAATAAATGTCCACAAATTCTTTGATTCTTCTTCCATTGAGAAGTATGGCTTATGCACCTTTTCTTTGAACTGCGACAAGGTTGTGACTGGTTTGTAGCCGCTAGAAAGAGGCAGAAGTGATGCCACATGACTTCCAAAGCTAGGCCAGAAAAGGTGAGGCAGCTCCTGCCTTCTTTCCTGGGACTTTGACTTTTGAGTCCCTAATTCACTATGTAAAAAGTTGGATTATCCTGAGGCCACCATGCTGTGGGACAGTCCAGGCCATATGGAAAGCTCACATAGAGGAGCTCTAGTCGACACCCTCAACTGAGGTCCCAGCCAACATCCAGACACGTAAATGGAGATACTTCCTTGTGGTTCCAGCCCCAGCCCCTGAGTCGCCCCAGTCATCAAGTCTTCCCAGCTGAGGCCCTAGACATCGTGGAGCAGAGACAATGGACTCCCACTGTGCTCTGTCTGAATTCCTGACCCACAAAATTAGTGGGCATAATAAGATGGTTATTGTAAGCCTTGAACTTTTGGGGTAATTTATTACCAAGCAATTGAGTAGCCAGAACACGTAGGATAGAAAGCTTACTATGAGAAATGATAAATGCTCCGGACAGCCTGTGCACGCTTACAGAATATGCTCTGTGTATCTTTTGGCTCTGCAGGGACCTGGAAATGACTCAAAGAAATTCTTCCTTTTAAAAAACTAAAAAGTAGAATTTCTAGATTAAAAGTCTAGTTTTTGGGAGGCCTACCGTGTGCTTTACTTCAAGAGACAAGTTTGTGACAAATGAAACCCAGTTATTCTAAAAAATCCAAGCATGTAGATTCCTCAGAGGATGTAGGAAATTAATCATTAACCACACAAGTTTAGTTCCTGATCCAAAATACTGTGTGCATGTTTTGCAATTTAATCTGGTTGGCACTAGACTTTTGTTTCATTTTGCATTGACTAAATATAAGATACAGGTTGGCCCAGTTGAGTTAGTCACAAAGTATATCAAGCCACCTTAGTTAAATAGCATTTAAAGCTAAGAATTTTCTCTCTGGATAAAATAAGCTCATTGAGATAAAGTTTCCAGATACCTCCAAGTGAGCAGTGAATATCACTGTTTGAGGAATCCAAATGAAGGAAGCCCTTTTATTTTCATAGCAGCTAAGATAATTTATATCATTAACAAACAGAAGAAGTGAGGAATTCCACTTTAGGTTTTAATTAGAATGTAAAGTCTCATTAAATGGAAGGAACTGAAAACCACCATCTTCAACAAGTCATAATGTACCCAATGTAACAAGTAAAATGCCTTGGGAAATTGCAGAGAGAAATTTTCCTGGTGCTCAATATGGTTTAAATTCTAGGGGTTGGATTAAGGAAAATATCTACCTTATTACCCGTAATGTCTCCCTAGTTGTTCTAATCAGATGCTTTAGAGAAATTGTTGGAGATCACTTGCCAGAAACACACCTCAAGGTTTCCATCTCACCTCTGAAAAGTGTTGTGGAGCACTCCACACTCCAGTCAAACCGTTTTCTTCTAAACCCTTGACATCAACAAGTTTTACTTAACATGAAACCTATATACTGCAGACAATTTCTCTTCCTACTTAATGATATTGGGGGATCTTCCCAAGAATACTATGGTAGGACAAGTTGAAAGAAGAAAAACCTCAAATAGGTATTCTCTGTCACTTCAGTTAGTGGGCAGCATTTGATCCTGAGGTTACAAGGCTGAGAAAATGAAACAGAGAAAATACGTATTGAATGCTTAGAGGTGGCAGGAACTATTATTATCACATAGAGAACTAACGCCGAGAAATAGTAACCTGCCCAAAATCATGTAATCAGGAAGGAGCAGGGCCAAACTTTGAACACTGGCACCTTTGACTAGGAAGCAGTACTGCTTCTTGGAACAGAGTTTATGAAAAACGGGGCCTAGAAACAGTAGGAAACATTTGAATACACAACAGTATGGTTACCACCTATCACATCCAAGGAAAAACAGAGGAATCAGGTAGATCACGAGCTGGTTGTTTTGCGTCTTTCTATTCCATTTCTTCTGCATCCACTCATCAATTCTAGCATTTGTCTCTCTATGCCTTGTTAGCCCAGTCATCCTCCACCTTCCTAGAGCCTATGCACTTACTTTGAACACAGAGACCCACCCCACTCCATCCTAGCTGCTAAAAGAACTTAACAAGGTAAGGCATTTTCACAATAGAACTGTGTAAATTATAAAGTGCCATTTAAATGTGAGGTGGTATTATTATTTATACTAATTTGATGTTGCATCCTGTTCCACCACGTTGCCTGGAATGGAATCTAATTCTTCTTCTTCTTTTTTTTTTTTTTTTTGACACAGAGTCTCCATCTGTCACCCAGGCTGGAGTGCAGTGGTGCAGTCTCGGCTCACTGCAGCCTCTGCCTACCTGGTTCAAGTGATTCTCCTGCCTCAGCTTCCTGAGTAGCTGGGATTACAAGCACATGCCACCA
>NC_045445.1:101309064-101343071 GCF_002776525.5 Piliocolobus tephrosceles | reverse complement strand
TTTTTGTATTTTTAGTAGAGATGGGGTTTTACCATGTTGGCCAGCTGGGCTGGAGAATTTTTTTTATTTGTTTTTGTTTTTTTGTGGTAAAACTCACTTAACATAAAATTTACTATTTGTTTTTTTTTTTTTTTGAGCCAAGGTCTCACCCTGTCTCCCAGGTGCAGTAGTGCAGTGACACGATCATGACTCACAGTAGTCTTGGTCTCCTGGGCTCAAGGTATCCTCCTGCCTCAGCCTCCTGAGTAGCAGGGATCACAGGCACGTACTACCATGCCTGGCTAATTAAAAAATATTATTAATATTATCTTGATTTCAGACTGAGTCTTGCTCTGTCACCCAGGCTGGAGTGCAGTGGTGTAATCTCGGCTCACTGAAACCTCTGCCTCCCAGATTCAAGTGATTCTCTTGCCTCAGCCTCCCGAGTAGCTGGGACTACAGGTGCCCACCACCACACCCGGATAATTTTTGTATTTTTAGTAGAAATGGGGTTTCACTATATTGGCCAGTCTGGTCTCGAACTCCTGACCTTGTGATCCACCTACCTCAGCCTCCCAAAGTGCTGCAATTACAGGTGTGAGCCATCTCACCCGGCATATATATATATATATTTAGAGACAGGGTCTCACTATCTTGTCCAGGGAGGTCTTGACCTCCTGGACTCAAGTGACCCTTCTACCTCGGCCTCCCAAAGTGTTGGAATTACAGGCCTGAGCCACCACACCTATCAACATGTACTATCTAATCATTTCTTTATAAGGATATAGTTCAGTAACTATAAATATATTCACATTGTTGTGCATCCAATCTCCAGAACATTTTTATCTGCAAAACGAAAACTGTAGGGCCAGGTGCGGTGGCTCATGCCTGTAATTCCAGCACTTTGGGAGGCTGAGGCTGGTGGATCACTTGAGGTCAGGAGTTCAAGACCAGCCTAGCCAGCGTGGCGGAACCCAGTCTCTACTAAAAATACAAAAATTAGCCAGGCGTGGTGGCAGGTGCCTGCAATCCCAGCTACTGGGGAGGCTGAGACGGGAGAATCTCTTGAACCCAGGAGGTAGAGGTTGCAGTGAGCCGAGATCACGCCACTGCACTCCAGCCTGGGCAACAAGAGCAAGACTCCATCTCAAAACAAACAAACAAACAAACAAAAACAACTAAAACTGTATATCCATTATCCGTTAAACACCAACTCTCCATTTTCCCTTCCCCTCAGCTCTTGATAACCACCTTCTACTTTCTGTCTCTATGAATTTGACTACTCTAAGTACATCATATAAGTGGGATCATACAATATTTATCTTTTTTGTGACTGGCTTATTTCACTTATCACAATGACACATGTTGCAGCATGTGTCAAATTGCCTTCCTTTTTCTTTTCTTTCTTTTTTTTTTTGAGACAGAATTTTACTCTTGTCGCCCAGGCCAGAGTGTAATGGCACAATCTTGGCTCACTGTAACCTCCACCTCCTGGGTTCAAGCGATTCTCCCACCTCAGTCTCCCTAGTAGTTGGGATTACAGGCGCCCGGCACCACGCCTGGCTAATTTTTGTATTTTTAGTAGAGACGGGGTTTTGCCGTGTTGGCCAAGCTGGTCTTGAACTCCTGACCTCAGGTGATCTGCCCACCTTGGCCTCCCAAAGTGCTGGGATTACAGGCATGAGCCACTGCACCTGGTCAGCCTTCCTTTTTAAGGCTGAATAGTATTCCATTCTATGTATATACCACATTTTGCTTATCCATTTATTCATCCATGGACATTTCAGTTGCTTCCACTTATCCTTTTTTTTTTTTTTTTTTTGAAACAAGGTCTTGCCTGTCGCCCAGGCTGGAGTGGAGTGGCCGGATCTCAACTCACTGCAAGCTCTGCCTCCTGGGTTTATGCCATTCTCCTGCCTCAGCCTCCCAAGTAGCTGGGACTACAGGCGCCCGCCACCTCGCCCGGCTAGTTTTTTGTACTTTTTAGTAGAGACGGGGTTTCACTGTGTTAGCCAGGATGGTCCCAATCTCCTGACCTCATGATCCGCCCATCTCGGCCTCCCAAAGTGCTGGGATGACAGGCTTGAGCCACCGCGCCCGGCCATCCTCAGACGCTTTTTAAAATTAGTGCCACTCCCAGTTCACACAAAAATAAATGATCCCCACCCTTTCTACCCTGCTTCCTACTCTGCACTGTCATTTGTATATCAGAGGCTGAACCTCCTCCCTTCTCTTTCTCCTATGCCTTCCTCCTTGCCTTGAGGATGGTTTCACTCCTATGCCACCCCTCCCTTCTTACTCTCGCATCCATCCCTGTTCCCTGCCAACCAACCCTAACTCTGGGTATTTTATTTTATTTTATTTTAGAGACAGAGTCTTGCTCTGTCGCCCAGGCTGGAGTGCAGTGATGTGATCTCGGCTCACTGCAATCTCTGCCTCCAGAGTTCAAGCGATTCTCCTGCCTCAGCCTCCCGAGTAGCTGGGATTACAGGAGCCCGCCACCCTGCCCGGCTAATTTTTGTGTTTTTAGCAGAGACGAGGTTTCACCACGTTGCTTAGGCTGGTCTTGAACTCCTGGGCTCAAGCCATCCACCTTCCTTGGCCTCCCAAAGTGCTGGGATACAGGCGTGAGCCACCATGCCCGGCCTGGATCCTTCGTTTTAGACACCAGATTCTAATCCTGGGCTTCTGGAAGACCCTATCACTGTTTCTTTTTCTGCTGGGAAACACATCATACCCTCTTCCAACCACTCACTGATGCTGTCTCCTAAGCCCAAAGGCCCAGGCTGCAGTTTAGCTAGGTAGGGCCGTTCCAAGTTAGTAAATTCTTCTGGCACGGCCCCCTGCTGCCACCTACTGGCTGTATTCCATCAACGCCTCTATGGGTATTGTTTCCTATTCAAGAGACCTGTGTAAAGGGAGTTAGTCTTTCACATCCCGTCATCCATCATGGGATAAGACTTTCATCTACCTAATTTTTTTTCTTTACAGTATTTTCACCCTGTTCTATTTTTAAAAGAAAAGTCCTTTAGCAAATCTGTGTGCAAGCCACAGATGGTCTCACCATACTTACCCAAACCTGAAGAAACATCTCTGTATTTGGGCACTGCAATTTGCAAAAGGACAAAAGAGTCAAATGTATATCAGTTCTCATTAGCTCCCTGACAGCAATTATATTACAGTCAAATAAGTTGAATTGTGGATAATACATAAAATGCTAAATACCACTTTTTCTTTGAAATTGGTAAAATATTTCGAAAATCTTTTGAAAACACTTCAAAACCAGACAAGATTTTTGTGTGTGTGTGAGACAGTCTCACTCTGTTGCCCAGGCTGGAATGCACTGGTGCGATCTCAGTTCACTGCAACCTCCACCTCCAGGGCTCAAGCGATTCTCCCACCTCAGCCTCCTGAGTAGCTGGGACTACAGGCGGCGCCACCATGCTTGGCTAAGTTTTTGTATTTTTTGGTAGAGAGGGGGTTTCACCATGTTGGCTAGGCTGGTCTTGAACTCCTGACCTCAAGTGATCCACCTGCCTTGGCCTCCCAAAGTGTTGGGATTACAGGCGTGAGCCACTGTGCCTGGCCCCAGACAAGATTGTTCATTGTTGTTATTTTAACTTTAACACAGACATAAAAACAAAATCTGTGGAAATACAACAGGAATTACTTTACAGACTCTTTGGCCCTTTAGAAATAAGGAGAGCTAAGAATGAAGAGTCAATTTTGTGCTTATAGATGAAACTAATTTGTGAATGGGAAAAACTGAAAATGCGTAAGAGTCTAAGCCTGGGCATTGGAGGGTAAGGGATTAAGATTAAGAATTCCTGACTACATCTTTATTCATTATTATGTTTCTTTCACCTTCCCCCCACCCCAGGTTCCTGCTTTGTCTTCTCACTTCACATTGAACTTGTTTCCAGCACATGCACATAACAGACATCCATCCTGTCATGACCTCTTGTTATAACAGAGGAGGTCAGTGGCACTGGAAATATATATTTTTTATTTTATTTTTTAAAAAAAATTTGACCAAGCTCGGTGGCTCACACCTGTAATCCCAGCACTTTGGGTGGCTGAGGTGGGCGGATACCTGAAGTAAGGAATTCAAGACCAGCCTGGTCAACATGGCAAAACCCCGTCTCTACTAAAAATACAAAAATTAGCCAGGCGTGGTGGTGTGCACCTGTAATCCCAGCTACTTGGGAGGCTGAGGCAAGAGAATCACTTGAGCTCAGGAGGCAGAGGCTGCAGTGAGCCAAGTTTGCACAAATGCACTCCAGCCTGGGTGAGAGAACGAGCCTGTCTCAAAAAATATATATATAGAGAGAGAGATAGGGAGTCTTGCTTTGTTGCCCAGATTGGTCTTGAACTCCTGGCCTCAAGAGATTCTCTCGCCTTGGCCTTCCAAAGTGCTGAGATTACAGGTGTGAGCCACCACATCTGGCCTGAAAATATTTTTTACAAGGTAGTGTATTATTATCATTATTATTATTATTATCATTATTTGAGAGGGAATCTTGCTCTGTTGCCCAGGCTGGAGTGCAGTGGGGTGATCTCAGCTCACTGCAACCTCTGCCTCCGGGGTTCCAGCGATTATCCTGTCTCAGCCTCCTGAGTAGCTGGGACTACAGGCGCATGCTGCCACGCCCGGCTAATTTTTTTGTATCTTAGTAGAGATGGGGTTTCACCATGTTGCCCAGGCTGGTATCGAACTCCTGAGCTCAGGCAATCCACCTGCCTCTCAGGCAATCCACCTGCCTCAGCCTCCCAAAGTGCTAGGATTACAGGTGTGAGCCACCGCACTCGGCCATGGCAGTGTATTATTTTTAAGGGCAGTGTAAGAGTTGGGAAAAGAGACTGGGTATGGTGGCCCATGCCTGTAATCCCAGCTCTTTGGGAGGCTGAGGAGGAAGGATCCCTTGAGGCCAAGAATTTGAGACTAGCATGGGCAACATAGCGAGACACCCATCTCTACCAAAAATAACAAAGTTAGCTGGGCGTGGTGGTGTGTGCCTGTAGTCCAAGCTCTTTGGGAGGCTGAGGTGGGAGGAGCCCCTGAGTCCAGGAGTTTGAGGCAGCAGTGATCTGTGTTCACGCCACTGCACTCCAGCCTGGGTGACAGAGTGAGACTCTGTCTCAAAAAAAAAAAAAAAGAAAGAAAGAAATTACACAAAACTTCTGTTGCCTGAAGTCTTAGAGCTTTGCAGACTCTGGAGTCACATCAAAATTATGAGCGAGGAGTCAATTTACAGACATTGCCCTGAAAGGTGGGAAAGGGAAAAGGTCTTTAATAAATGTTACCATGAAAATGTCATCATAAGCCAGCACGATGGCTCATGTCTGTAATCTCAACACTTTGGGTGGCCAAGGTGTGCAGATCACTTGAGGTCAGGAGTTCGAGACCAGCCTGGCCAACATGGTGAAACTCCATCTCTATTAAAAATACAACAACAAAAGAATTGGCTGGTGTGGTGGTGCACACCTGTAATCCCAGTTACTCAGGAGGCTGGGCCACGAGAATTGCTTGAACCTGGGAGGCAGAGGTTGCAGTAAGCTAAGATCGCACTACTGCACTCCATCCTGGGTGACAGAGTGAAACTCTGTCTCAAAAAAAATAAATAAGGCCGGGCACAGTGGCTCACACCTGTAATCCCAGCAATTTGGGAGGCCAAGGCAGGTGGATCACCAGAGGTCGGGAGTTTGAGACCAGCCTGACCAACATGGAGAAACCCCATCTCTACTAAAAATACAAAAAATGAGCCGGGCGTGGTGGCACATGCCTGTAGTCCCAGCAACTCGGGAGGCTGAGGCAGGAGAATCACTTGAACTCTAGAGTTGGAGGTTGCGGTGAGCCAAGATCACGCCACTGCACTCCCGCCTGGGCAACAAGAGCAAAACTCCGTCTCAAAATAAATAAAAAATAAAATAAAATAAAATAAATGCCATCATAGATTTGGTTCTTTCAGGTGGAGGCGCCAGGTAGATCAGCCCATGCTTCGTCAGGTGAACTTCTTGTTCTTGCCACAGAAATCTAGTGATGGGTATGTTAAATGTTTTGCATTAACACATGCCAATCCTGCCAAGGGGAAAACAGATGCTAATAGGCTGGGTGTAAAACATCTCAAGAAATTCTGTCAAATCCTAATAAAATAAGAGCAATTGTTAATTAAATTCAGTATTACAAAGCATTTCAATCCTTGGCCAATTATCTAATAGTGATTTTGAGCACTTACTAAGTACTCTGCTTTCACATACATTGTTTCTTTAAATCCTCACGACAATCCTATGAAAGCACCATACTATCATCAGCAGCACCATCCTTATTTTGTTTTACTTTTGAGACAGGGTCTCACTCTGTTGCCCAGGCTGGAGTGCAATCAGAGCTCACTGCAGCCTCGACTTCCTAGGCTCAAGTGATCCTCCCATTTCAGCCTCCCAAGTACCTGGGACCACAGGCACATGCCACCATGTCCAGCTAATTTTTAAATTTTTTGTAGTGATGGAGTCTGGCTATGTTGCCCAGACTGGTCTTGCACTCCTGGGCTCTGCCCCGCAAAGTGCCAGGCATGAGTCATCATGCCTGGCCTACATTATTTTAAATATTTAATAGCTCTTTGCATTTCCATGATTGGAAATTGCTTGTTCATGTCCTTTGCACTGCTCCCAGCCATTATCCCCATTTTACATAAGAGGAAAGTGAAGTTCAGGAATCTTAACTTGGCTGTGGTCACAAAGTTCCTGGGATTCAAGCCACTGTAATCTGACCTCACAGCTCATGCTCAAACACTGCACTGTTTTGCCTTCCGTGGCCCCCATGTTTACTTACAAAACTATAAAGGTACTTTAAAAGTTTACTATAATAAAATTTCTGGCTGGGTACGTTCGCCCATGCCTGTAATCCCAGCACTTTGGGAGGCCGAGGTGGATGGATCACCTGAGGTCAGGAGCTCGAGACCAGCCTGACCAACATGGAGAAACCCCATCTCTACTAAAAATACAAAAATTAGCCAGGAGTGGTGGCGGACACCTGTAATCCCAGCTACTTGGGAGGCTGAGGCAGAAGAATTGCTTGAACTCGGGAGGTGGAGGTTGCAGTGAGCTAAGATTGCACCACTGCACTCCAGCCTGGGCAAAAAGAGAGAAAATCCATATAAATAAATAAATAAATAAATAAATAAATAAATAAATAAATAAATAAATAAATAAAATTTCTACATGTGCACTTCACTTTGGAATAAGTGTATATGTGGTGACATTATTGTTTGTTGCTTGTTGAAGAAACCCCAATTTTATTTAAGTATCTCTCCCTCCATTTGTTCAGCCTTTATAATACCAGCTCACCTTGAGGGGCAGGTGCTGAGAAGTCTAGGCCAGTCATGGTTGCCCTTACCTGAGATGCCAAATCTCAGGCTTACACCAATCAATCCAGCATTTCTCTCTGGGAACTGTTATGACTCCAGACGTAATGACCAATGACCCAAACTGGCCTAAGAGGCGTCAAGTAGAGAACATTTATTCCTTGGTTTGATTGTAAATTTTCCCTCTTTCTCTCTCCCCCTTTCCCTCCCTCACTCACTCCCTCACTTCCACTCTCTCTTTCTTTGTCCCCCTTTCTTAACTCCTCACCTCTTTGTCTCTATGTGTATCTCTGTCTTTCTCACTCTTTGTCTCTCTCTCCTATACACACACACACACACGCACACACGCATGCACGTGCACACACACAGCTGTCAACCTGAGACTGCACCTTACACCAACCATCCCAAGAAAGAGCTGAAAAACCAAGCCTATTCCACTCATTCTAACTGCAAGTTTTGCAATGGTTACAGATAAAGAAAACTGCATCTGGGACAAGACCAAAGTCATTTACTCCTCTCTTCTCCCTACTGATGACAACTCCAGTTCTGCTTTGGCTCAGGAGTTACCTACTTTTCAGGTGCTCCCTGATGCCCACTGGCTGTATAAAGCCTTTAATCTCTATTTGAATCATTTTATTTATTTCTTTGTTGCTATCCACTTGTCCCAACATACTGTATTAAATATCCCATTCAGTAGTATTCCAAAGAAGGTGGGAGTAGGGGTAGGAGCAGTCCACTCAGCAACTGGAGTAGGATAATTTTATCATTGACATTCTTCAGAATCACTGATGCCTGATGATGATAAAAATAATGGCATGAACCCAGGAGGCAGAGCTTGCAGTGAGCCGAGATCGCGCCACTGCACTCCAGCCTGGGCGACAGAGCGAGACTCTGTCTCAAAAAAAAAAAAAAAAAAAAAAAAAGACTGATTTATCTGTCCTTATTATTGTTTGTAAATTCTTCATAACAGTGAACCCCTATGTTGCCTATACTTAGGGTGAGCCATCCCTCTGTCCGTCTTCCTAGCTTGGTACTCCACTGAGTCCATTATTTTTCTACTAATTCAATTATTATGTATCAATTTCCATTCCTGGGTTTCCTCTTCTATTCCCTTGGTCTATCTCTTTATATTCTAGTTCATTCTCTCTTTTTTTTTTTTTTTTTTTTTTGAGACAAGGTTTCACCTTGTCTCCCAAGCTGGAGTGCAGTGGCACAATCATGGCTCACTTAATCCTCCAGTCTCAGTCTCCCAAAGTTCTGGGATTACAGGCATGAGTCACTGTGCCTGGCCCTAGTTGTACTCTTAGGGCTTTGTAATATGTCTTAATATCTGATCATTCTGGTTCCTCTATCATTGCTCTTCTGTTTTTTCAGATTTCTCTGGCTACCTTTTCTATATGAATTTCAAGATCAGTTTGTTTAGTTGTGGCTTCTGGTTTCAACTATAATTTTAATGAAATTTTAATTAGAATATTTGAAGTTTATAGTCCTTCACTTGACATTACATAATATATAAAGTCATCTACCAAGGTTAGGGAAATTTCTCATTCTATTTATTATGATTTAAATTTTTAAAATTTTAGTTGTTCTTTTGTTGTTGTTGTTGTTGTTGTTGTTGTTTTGTTTTGTTTTTTGAGATGGAGTCTTGCTCTGTCGCCCAGGCTGGAGTGCAGTAGTTCGATCTCAGCTCACTGCAACCTCCCCCTCCTCGCTTCAAGCAATTCTCCTGCCTCAGCCTCCCGAGTAGCTGGGATTACAGGTGCCTGCCACCACAGCCAGCTAATTTTTTTGTATTTTTAATAGAGACGGGGTTTCACCATGTTGGCCAGGCTGGTCTCTAACTCCTGACCTCATGATTCACCCACCTGGGTCTCCCAAAGTGCTGGGATTATAGGCGTGAGCCACCGTGCTCAACCTTTAGTTGTTCTTTTATTAGGTGATTGTTGTGATTTAAATGTTTGTGTCCCTTCCAAAACTCATGTTAAAACTTTATCCCCAATGCAATAGTGTTAAGAAGTGTGACCTTGGAGAGGTGATTGTGTCATGAGGGCTCCACCCTCATGAATGGGATCAGCACCCTTATAAAAGGGTCGAAGGGAGAGAGCTCTTCTTGCCCTTCCACCTTCCACCATGTGAGGGCACAGCAACAGGTGTTGTCTTGGAAGCAGAGAGCAGCCCTCACCAGATACCAATGCCAGAACCCTGATCTTGGACTTCCCAGCCTCCAGAACTGTAAGAAATACATTTATGTTCTTTATAAATTACCTAGTCTTAAGTTATTTTGTTATAGCAGAACAAACAGACTAAGATAGTCATAAACTCGTGTGGTGCAAAATTCAAAAGGAACAAATCATTTTATTTATTTATTGATTGATTGATTGATTGATTGATTGATTGAGATAGAGTTTTGCTCTTGTTGCCCAGGCTGGAGTGCAGTGGCATGATCTAAGCTCACTACAACCTCCACCTCCTAGGTTCAAGCGATTCTCATGCTTCAGCCTCTTGAGTAGCTGGGATTACAGGTGCCCGCCACCATGCCCTGCTAATTTTTATATTTTTAGTAGAGACAGAGTTTCGCCATGTTGGCCAGGCTGGTCTTGAACTCCTGAGCTCAGGTGATCGGCCCGCCTCGGCCTCCCAAAGTGCTGGGGTTACAGGTGTGAACCACCGCACCCAGCCAGAACAAAACATTTTATAGTGAAAAGTCATTTCCCCATCTCATCTCCCAGACACCCAGTTTTCTTCCCATGAGGCAACCTATGTTGCCAGCTTTTATCAGAGATGGTCTATGTGTAGACAAGCAGATATATGGGTATATTTTTTTCCCTTTGTATAGAAGTGGCGCCACACTTTACACACTGTTCTGTGCCATGCATTTTCGACTGAACAATATTTTTGGGAAATTATTTCAGGTTAATACATGAAAAGCTTCCCCTCCCCCAGCTGCTTAATGCTTTATTGAACAGATGTACCACAAAGTACCACTATTGCTATTCATTTAGGTGAGGTTTAAAGATCTCTTGCTATTACGTACTGTATGATTCCATTTGCATAAAATTCTAAATATTGCAAGATTATCTATAGTGACAGAAAGCAGATCAGTGGTTGTTCTTGGGATTGGAGATGAGAATAAGGGGATGTGACATCTGTCCAAATTTACTGAATTGGGCCGGGTGTGGTGACTCATGCCTGTAATCCCAGCACTTTGGTAGGCCAAAGCCGGCGCGGGGTCGTGAATTACTTGAGGTCAGGAGTTCGAGACCAGCCTGTTCAACATGGTGAAACCCGATCTCTACCAAAAATATAAAAACGTGGCTGGGTGTGGTGGTGTGCACCTGTAATCCCAGCTACTCAGGAGACTTAGACAGGAGAATCGCTTGAACCCAGGAGGTGAAGGTTGCAGTGAGCAGAGATTGCGCCACTGCACTCCAGCCTGGGTGACAGAGTGAGACTCCATCTCAAAAAAAAAAAAAAAAAAATTATTGAATTGTACACTTTAGGTAAGTGCAGTTTATTGTACCTAAATCACACTTCAATAAAACTACTTTTCACAAACCTAATGCCATTACCACAATGCTGTAATAAATAACCTTTACATACGTGTCCATTTTTTTCATCTCCACCCATTTTCTCAAGTATTTGTTACGATTTTACAGTAACTAATTTTGTTTATTTTCAGGAAGGATAATCTTGATACAAAAACATATTCATTTGTTTACTTAGTTGTTCATTTTTTTTTAATCTGTTTCCTCCACCTTACTCCCTGCCCCCAGGAGAAAACAGGAACCTTGTCTATATCATTCACCACTTCTTATCCCCAGAGCACAGAATAGTGCCTAGAACAGAGTAGGTGTCCAACAAATATCTGTTGAAAGAAAGAGTATTAAAAATGTATATTTTCGGGCTTCACTTCTAGGGGTTTAGATTCAATAGGTCTGTGGTAAGCCCTGGGAATCTTTTTTTTTTTTTTTTTTTGTTATGTGGGGGCCTGTTCTGTCGCCCAGGCTGGAGTGCAGCGACGCGATCTCGGCTCACTGCAAGCTCCGCCTCCCGGGTTCACGCCATTCTCCTGTCTGAGCCTCCCGAGTAGCTGGAACTACAGGCGCCCACCACCACGTGGACCTGGCTAAATTTTTTTGTATTTTTAGTAGAGACGGGGTTTCACCGTGTTAGCCAGGATGGTCTTGATCTCCTGACGTCGTGATCTAACCGCCTCGGCCTCCCAAAGTGCTGGGATTACAGAATTAAGCCACCGTGCCCGACCAGGAATCTATATTTTTAATAAGCGCCTCAGATAATTCTGGTTGTCAATCAGGTTTGGATTCAGGCCTACCCCCACTCCCTTGCTGCCCCAGGTAACTGCAGCACCCTTCTTACTCCTTCCTGAGTGCTGCACCCCTTCTTAAAACATTGTGATGTAGTAGATGGCTTCCAAAGACTGCCACAACACTCCTTCCCATCCTGAATGCCTTTTTCACCATGACTTTGCCACTCCTACTATCAAGAGATGGAGCCTCTTTCTTCCCCTTGAATCATGCCTGATCTTGTAGCCTGCTTTGACCAATGGAATGTGATGGAAATGGTGCTATGCCAGTTAAGTTCAAGGCCTAAGCCTTAAGAGACCTTGCAGCTTCCATTTCTGCTCTTTTAGAAGCGATGTGAAGGAGAAGCAAGGCACCCAGTCAAAATCCTCCACCAAGGTCTTAGACATGTGAATGAGGTCATCTAGGATCCTTCACTGCTTGTGGAACCACCCCAGTTGACAACACATGGAGAGGGATCAAGCTGCCCCTACTAAGCCATCCTCAGATTCCCAACTGACAGAAGCAATTAAATGGTACTTGTTTAAAGCCCCTAAATTTTGGAGCTGATTGTTACAAGGTTATAATAACTAAAGCAAATGCTATTGCATTGCTTTCAGGATACATCCTTAGAGGGCTTGAAAGACCTGTGATGATGTGACCTCTGGTCACCTCTCTAAACTCACCTCCTGCTAAAGCTCCCCAGTCTAGGAAACCTTACCTGAGTCCCTAGGCTTCCGATGCTGTCATGGTTGTCCAAATTGTGTGGCCTTGATTAAGTTACCAAGACACTCTTGGTTTTATTATTCTCATCTTTAACAAAGGAATGATAATAGCCCTTAACTCATAAGGGTGTTGTGTGAATTCACTAAGATAATGCATGACAAACATTTAGGATAGCACCTAGCACATGGGCAGAACACAGTAAAGGTCAGTAATAATAATAATTACTACATTATCTTGTAATTGTCTGTTTTTGTTTTGTTTGGTTTTCCCCTCTAGATTGCAAGCACTGTGTGGACAGCAGGGACCATACCTTGTCCATTTTTGTATTCTCAGGGTCTAGCATAGTAGGTGTACTCAATAAATAACTGTTAAATACATGAATGAACGAATGAATCAGCAAGAGAGTAAACAAACAAACTTATTAGTGATGCGATATTGATAAACCGAACTGCTACACATTTGTATACTGGTATGATATCTTATTCTTTAAGAACAGAGCTTCAGGTATTCATTAGGTTCTTTCATTACAACAATGTGGTGAAGTTGTCTCAGGGTCCTGATTAGATAGGATCACAGGGCATGTTGAACCGGATTCTTTTTTATTTTATTTTATTTTATTTTATTTTATTTTATTTTATTTTATTTGAGATGGAGTCCCACTCTGTCTCCCAGGCTGCAGTGCAGTGGCACAATCTCAGCTCACTGCAACTTCCGCCTCCCAGGTTCAAGTGATTCTCCTGCCTCAACCTCCTGAGTAGCTGGGATTACAGGTACCCACTACCATGCCTGGCTAATTTTTGTATTTTTAGTAGAGACAAGGGTTTCACCTTGTTAGCCAGGCTGGTCTCGAATTCCTGACTTCAGGTAATACACCCACCTCAGCCATTCAAAGTGCTGAGATTACAGGCATGAGCCACTACGCCCAACCTTTTTTAAATTTTTTAATTTTTTTGGTTTTTTTTTTTTTTTTTTTGAGACATAATTTCACTCTGTCACTCAGGCTGGAGGGCAGTGGTGTGATCTCAGCTCACTGCAATCTCCACCTCCCAGGTTCAAGCGATTCTCCTGCCTCAGCCTCCCAAGTAACTGGGACTACAGGCGTGTGCCACACCTGGCTAATTTTTGTACTTTTAGTAGAGATGGGTTTCCACAACAGTGGCCAGGCTGGTCTGAAACGCCTGACTTCAAGTGATCTGCCCGCCTCAGCCTCCCAAAGTGCTGGGATTACAGATATGAGCCACCGCGCCTGGCCTCTGACTCTTTGATTATGTTTTTTCGGTCTTAACTTTTTTCTTCCAAAACAGATACTATAGTTGGAATCTCAGTTAAGTCTCCTTCTGAAAGTCTCTTAGTTTTGTCAAGCATAAAGCCTCGTCTTTAACTTATATTGTTTATCTGTTTATAACAAATTGTATTATTGGGATTACAGGAAAAGCATTTTGGTGGAGTTTTCTGTTTGCTTTGCAGAGAGAAAGCAGTTTTCTATTTACTATTTCTACTTTAAGCTTCTGCAAGACTTTTTGTTTTTGACAACAAGCATGAACTGCTGGTAGTCAAGGAGATAGGATCATTACTGCAGTCTGAGAGTTGAAAACAACCAGATGTGTCACATTATTAATTAATCTGCTGCATTATTGTTCCATCTTATCTTCAAACACTGTCTCTTGCTACCCTGGTTATTAACAAGCAGTATAATTTATCCCTCAGAGGCCCTCAGAGTGACATAATTGTATTTTTAGAAACAGATGTACAAAACAAGGCAGGAAAGTATCACATATTTTATAACACTAGAGCCTACTTACAAAGTTAAATAGTTTAATGGCGAGTTACAGCTTAACATGTAACTTATGTAACATGAAAAAAAAAATCTGTGAGATAGAAATTAATGTGTTTTGTTGTTTTTTCAGGGTTTTTTTTTTTCTTTTTTTTTGAGACAGGGTCTCATTCTGTCACCCAGGCTTGAGTGCAGTGGCGCAAACATGGCTCACTGTAGCCTTGATGTCCTTGGCTCAAGTGTTCCTCCCACCTCAGCCTCCCAAGTAGCTGGGACAACAACAGGCATGCGTCACCACACCTGGCTAATTTGTGTATTTTTTTTGGAAGAGATGGGCTTTGCCATAATGCCCAGGCTGGTCTCAAAGTCCTGATCTCAAAAGATCCTCATACCTCAGCCTCCTGAAGTTCTGGGACTACAGGCGTGAGCCACCGTGACTGGCCTTCTATTTGGTTTTGAGGGTTTTTGTTTGTTTGTTTGTTTGTTTGTTTTGTGAGACAGAATTTCACTCTGTCACCCAGTCTGGAGTGCAGTGGCGTGATCTTGGCTCACTGCAACCTCCACCTCCTGGGTTCAAGTGATTCTCCTGTCTCAGCCTCCCTAGTAACTGGGATTACAGGCGTGCACAACCATGCCTGACTAATTTTTGTAGTTTTAGTAGACACAAGTTTTCACCATGTTGGCCAGGCTGGTCTTGAACTCCGACTTCAAGTGATCCACCTGCCTCGGCCTCCCAAAGTGCTGAGATTACAGATGTGAGCCACCACCTCCAGCCTGTTTTTTTGTTGTTGTTATTGTTGTTGTTGTTTGTTTGTTTGTTTGTTTTACAAAATGAACCTTAACTTTTCCACACTATATTCATTGTTCCCATTTCCTCTCCTTTCAGTCTCTCTTGAACACCCTCCAGTCAGGCTTTCATTCCTGTATCTCCACCAAAACTGCTCTTGTCCTAAGTCCCTAACAACCTCCATGTAACCAGATCCTGTGGTCATTTCAGTCTACATGAAAGACATTCTTCCTGTGGCCTCTGGACTCTTCTTCCATCTCATTGATTATTTCTTATTAGTTTTTATTTAACTTTTTATTTTGGAATAATTTAAGACTCACAAGAAGTTGCAAAAATACTACAGAGAGATCCCATATGCCCTTTCCCAGCTTTCCTGTAATGATAGCTTTTGACATAACCATAGTATATAATCAAAAGCAGTAAACTGACATTGTCACAATACTCTTAATGAAACTACAGAACTGGCTGGGTGCGGGTGGCTCACGCCTGTAACCCCAGCACTTTGGGAGGCCAAGGCAGGCAGATCACTTGCAGTCAGGAGTTCAAGACTAGCCTGGCCAACATGGTCAAACCCCATCTCTATTAAAAACACAAAAATTAGCCAGGCATGGTGGCAGGCGCCTGTAATCCTAGCTACTCAGGAGGCTGAGGCAGAAGAATCCTTGAACCTGGGAGGTGGAGGTTGCAGTGAACCGAGATCATGCCACTGCACTCCAGCCTGGGCTACAAGAGCGAAACTGTGAAGAAAGAGAAAGAAAGAAAGGAAGAAAGGAAGGAAGAAAGAAGGAAGGAAGGAAGGAAGGGAGGGAGGGAGGGAGGGAGGGAAGGAAGGAAGGAAGGAGGGAAGGAAGAGAGAAAGAACAGAAACTATGGAACTGAATGAACCTAATGAAACTACAGAACTATAGAACTGGCGGATTTCACCAGTTTTTATATATGTTTACTTTGAGGGGAGAGTGTATAGTATAGATTCATGTAACCACCACCACAATCAGGACACAGAACTAGTCCATTGCTGCAAAGAAACTTCCTTTTGCTACCTCTTTATAATTATACCCTACCCCTAGCCCCTGCCAACCATTCATCTGTTCTCATCACTAAAATTTTGTCATTTCAAGAGTGTCATATAAATTGAATATTTTAAGAAACAACACAGCAAATAGTCTTTTTTCACTCAGCATAAAAACATGAGAAAACATGAGAAAAAACATAATTCTAGTTGTTACATATATCAATAATACATTCCTTATTCTGCCTGAGCAGTAGTCTACTGTACGGATGTACCAGTTTACCTATTTGCCCATTAAAGGGCATTTGGCTTGTTCAGAGTTTCTGGCTATTACAAATAAAGCTACTATGAACATTGCTTATGGGTAATGCATCGTTTTTCTCTGGCTGCTTTCAAGACTTTTTCCTTTGTCATTACTTTTCAGAAATTTGATTATGATGTGTCTGACTGTGGATTCCTTTAGGTCTATCCTGTTAGGATTTGCTCAGCTTCTTGAATTTTTAGGTTTATGTCTTTTACTAAATTTTGTTATTGTCCCATAGGTCCCTGAGGCTCTGTTCATTATTTTCCAGTCTATTTTCTCTCTTATTCATATTGGGTAATTCCTATTGATCTGTCTTTAAATTCACTGGTTCTTTCCTCTGTCATTTCCATTCTGTTATTGAGCTCATCAAGTGAGTTATTTCAGTTATTGTATAGCTCTACACTTCCCATTTGGTTCACTTTTATATCTTTTATTTCTTTGCGGAGGCTTTCTATTTTTTCATTAGTTTCAAGAATGTTCATGACTGCTTGTTGGAGCACTTTTATGATAGTTGCTTCGAAATTACTGTCAAATAATTCCAACACCTGTGGAATTACATCTCAGTGTTGGCTAGTGTTGGTTGTCTTTTCTCATTCAAGCTGAGATTCTCATAATTCTTGATATGATGGGTCATTCTTATTATATCCTAGACAGTTTGAGTATTATTTTATGAGACTCTGGTTCTTATTCAAATCTATTATAGCAGGCAGTTAACCTTAGGTTAAGAACACGTATCTTGGTCTATGTATTTAGTCCATTTTCACACTGCTGATAAAGACATACCCAAGACTGGGTAATTTATAAAGAAAAGGAGGTTTAATGGACTCACAGTTCCACATGGCATGGGAGGCCTCATAATCACGGCAGAAGGCAAAAGGCACGTCTTACATGGCAGTGGGCAAGAGAGAATGAGAGCCAAGCAAAAGGGGAAACTCCTTATAAAACCATCAGATCTTGTGAGACTTATTCACTACCACAAGAACAGTATGGGGGAAACTGCCCCCATGATTCAATTATCTCCCACCAGGCCCCTCCTACAACACATGGGAATTATGGTAGCTACAATTCAAGATGAGATTTGGGTGGGGACACAGCCAAAGCATATCAGCCTACTTTTGTGGGCTGTGGTCCAAATAAACATTTAGTTTTCAAAGGCTTTGCAGTACTATTTTGGTCTGCTCATGTGTGTGCTACCCACAGGTCAATCTGAAACCTGAGTGATGTTCCAGACAATTGTTCAGTCCTGAAGCTTTTTGTTGTGTTATTTCTAGTCAGTTTCACAGATGAGTTGTTCAGAGGTCTGCCCAGGATTTCATACACAGATTTTAAAGATCACTTTCTTTAGCTCCCTTTTCTCAGTAATCCTCTTTCCACTTTCTAGTTGGGAGAGAGAGGAGTGCGGCTTTACTTGTGATGTTCACCTGGAATAAGGCAGGTATAATCAAAATGTTTCTGTCCTGCTGAGCCACCCTTTTCCTGATTTTTTGGGCTTTTCTTGGGGCATTTTTTTGGTCTGTGCTCACTGACATTTCTGGAATGTGGGCTCCTCCAGGGAGCAGGCTATTGTATATAGGAGACAAAACAAAACAAATAAACAGGAAAGTCACCACTGGATTGTTTCTTAATTCTCAAGGTTCTCAATGATTCCACTTTTTTTTCTTCACATTTCAGAGTCTTCTGATGTGTGCTTTATCAAATTTGTATAGGCTTTTTGTATGTTTGTTTTGTTTTCGTTTTTGTGTTTTGAGATAGGGTCTCACTCTGTCACCCAGGCTGGAGTGCAGTGGCACGATCTTGGCTCACTGCAAACTCCACCTCCTGGGCTCAAGAGATTCTCCTACCTTAGCCTCCCGAGTAGCTGGGACTACAGGCATCTGCCATCACGCCTGGCTATTTTTTGTATTTTTTTGTAGAAGTGGGGTTTTGCCATGTTGCCCAGGCTGGTCTCAAACTCCTGAGTTCAAGTGATCTGCCTGCCTCAGCCTCCCAAACAGTTGAGATTACAGATGTGAGCCACTCCCATTTTTTAAATTGATGGGAGTGATAGGGTAGAACATTCCACCCTATCACTCCCATCAATTTGGAAAAAACCCAGACAGCCAGTCTAGGTTTTTGGTTTTGGTCCTTCTTCATATTCCCCATGGCTCCCTCTCGAGAACTCTTATTTTTTCTGTAGCTGTGTTCATCTCTATCTAGTCTCATCAAATGCTTTAATTGCCATTATAAGTAGCTCTCAAATAAATATCTTCAACTACTATGACCATTCTCCTGAACCCCAGACTCACATATTCAACCACCTTAGTTGTCTAGTAGACACCTCAAACTAAACACTTACAGTACCGAATTCAACTTTTCTGTTCAAACTTGCTCCTTCTTCATTCTTACTCATCTCAGTAAATAGAAACCTTGTTCTGCTAGGTGCTTAGATTATCTTTGATTCCTGTCTTTTTCTCATACCCCAATGTAATCCATTAGGACTTCTTGTTGGTACTACCTTCAAAATAAAACCGAAATCCAACCACTTCTCATCATTTCCACGGCTACCTTCCTGGTTCAACCTAATATCAACTCTTACTTGAATTAGTGGAATAGCATGCTAACTGGTTGCCCTGCTTTCTTTCTTGCCTTCCCTATATGCTGGTCTTCGCATCAAAGCAAGTCTTTTACATGCAAATCAGATCATGTCACACCTCTGCTAAAAAATTCCTGAGTCAAACTCAGAGTCCTTATCATTCTCCTCCCTGATCTGGTGCTGCTACTCCTCTGCCTTGATCTCCTACCAGTTTACTTTTTGCCCACTGTGCTCTATCCACACTGGCTTTTGTGCTGTTCTTAGACTATGCCAAACATTTCCTGCCTTTCAACCTTAATATTTGCTGTCTCTTCTTCCTGGAATGCACTTGTTCCAGATAGCCAAATAGCCTGGTCACTCATTGCCCTTAGGTTTCTGCTCAAATGACTCCTTATCAGAGAGGCCATCCCTGATCATTCCCTCTAAAATAGTACCCTTACCTGTCTCTCTTTCTTTGCCCTCATTTATTTTTCTCCTTAGCATTTGTCCCAGTGAGCTACTATTGCCTAACAAGCCATCTCAAAACTTAGTGGTTTTAAACAACAACCATTTTACTCACAATTTTGTGGGACAGATGTTCAGGCATCTTGAGGCCGGGAGTGGTGGCTCACGCCTGTAATACTAGCACTTTGGGAGGCTGAGGCAGCGGATCACCTGAGGTCAGGAGTTTGAGACCAGCCTGGCTAACATGACAAAACCCTGTCTCTACTAAAAATACAAAAATTAGCCAGGAGTGGTGGCTGGCACTTGTAATCCCAGCCACTAGGGAGGCTATGGCGAGAGAATCACTTGAACCCAGGAGGTGGAGGTTGCAGCGAGCCAAGAGCAGGCCACTGCACTCCAGCCTGGGCAACAGAGTAAGACTGTGTCTCAAAAAAAAAAAAAAAAAAAAAGTTCAGGCATCCTGGGGCCTCGATTGGGATGGATTTAATGGCTGAGAGTGAGCCTCACATGCATTGGGCCTCACTTTTGCTGTATCTAAGCTCCTCACGTCTCCTCCATAATGGACTCTTCATGTAGCTAGCTTGGAATTCCTCATTCCTCACAGAGAGGTGGTCTCAGAGTAGTTGGATATCTTACATGGTGGCTGGCTTCTCTCCTAGATGAAGTGGTAATTGCCAGGCTTTTCCAGAGTTGGGTCCAGAACTGATATAGCAACACTTCTGCAACATGCTCTTGGTCAAGGAAGGAAACAAGGCCAGCCCAGAGAAGAAGAGAGAAAATATATTCTACCACTTGACAGAAGGAACAGCATGCATGTGCAGGAAGGGAAAGAACTGATGATAGCCATGGCTATCTTTGGAGATTATTTATAATACCACAGAATTTACCACCTGACACTATTCATATTCGGTTGTTGTTGTTGTTGTTGAGATAGAGTCTCTCTCTGTTGCCCAGGCTGGAGTGCAATGGCAGGATCTCAGCTCACTGCAACTTCCGCCTCCCAGGCTCAAGTGATCCTCACACCTCAGCCTCCCAAGTAGCGGGGACTATAGGTGCATGCCACCATGCCTGGCTAATTTTTGTATTTTGTGTAGAGATGGGGTTTTGCTCTCTGCCCAGCCTGGTCTCAGACTCCTGAACTCAAGTGATCTACCGGTCTTGGCCTCCCAAAGTGCTGGGATTGCAGGGGTGAGCCACTGCAATATGAGGACTTGGCCTATTATACCCCCAGTGCCCAGAACAGTACTTGGCACATAGTAGGTGATCAATTATTTTGTTAATAAATTCAAGAGGTAAACTTTGGTGATTCCTTACTAAACACACACACACACACCACCAAAAATCAACTGAATTACTGTTCCTACAATTGTTAAGCTCTGCTGACATCTGGTCCAACATTTTACTATATATCTTTAATTACAATTTTATGGGTTGGTCATGATGGCTCACACCTGTAATTGCAGCACTTTGGGAGGCCAAGGCAATGGGATTGCTTGAGCCCAGACCAGTATAGGCAACATAGGGAGATCCCATTTCTACAAAAATTGTTTTCTAAAAAATTAGCCAGGCATGATGGGCACACCTGTGGTCCCAGCTACTCAGGAGGCTGAGGTGGGAGGATTCCTTGAACCCAGGAAGTAGAGGCTTCAGTGAGCCATGATCGTGCCACTGCACTCCAGCTTGGGTAACAGAGTGAGACTCTGCCTCAAATCCTCATCATCATCATCATCATCATCATCATCTTACAAACAAAGAGAAGTTTACAGATTTTACCTGTGGTGAAAACATGCACCATAGAAGAATAGAGGTGAAGTCCTCAGGGGTTTGTGGACCTGGAAAGAGGCACACTTCTGTCTATACCAAAGCTTAAGGATATTATGTGGTTATTACATAAGCCTCCTCTTCAGAAAAGTCATATCCAGAGTTAAAGGGAAATTTTCTTGTTGCCAGTCACAGTCCCTACTCATTCTTAACCTTTCAAGTGGCCCCCACATTTCTGAGACACTTTATTGAAGGCAAGCAAAGAAGATATATGTAATAACCAGCAACGAAATCAGTCAGTTAATTGAGTACAGGGAGGCAGAGGACTTTGTATCCACAAGCGAAGTGTACTGTAGGCCCCACCCACAGATCCTACTCAAGAGAGAGCCATTAGGCTTGTACCATTTCCCCAAGATGTCTTACTAGCCACACATGTCACTCTAAACTGAAGGTCTGGCCCAAAAGCAACAAATCCATAGACATGCGTGCAATCTATGATTTCACCTGCAAAGAAGAGATTAGTTGAGTCACAACCCATGCTCAGGAATTTCATTGGGAAATACCAAAATAATTGGATGATTAGTGTCTATGATGGGCCATGTGTAAGGAGAAATTATGAGAGAACAGAAAGTAGGAATAAAAGAAGCTATGACGACGGGTGCAGTGGCTCATGCCTATAATCCCAGCACTTTGGGAGGCCGAGGCAGGCAGATCACCAGAGGTCAGGAGTTCGAGATCGGCCTGGTCAACATGGTAACACCTGGTCTTTACTAAAAATACAAAAAAAAAAAAAAATTAGCCAGGAGTGGTGGTGGGTGCCTGTAATCCCAGCCACTCAGGAGGCTGAGGCAGGAGAATTGCTTGAATCTGGGAGACGGAGGTTGCAGTGAACTGAGATTGCACCATTGCACTCCAGACTGGGCAACAAGAGTGAAACTCCATCTCAAAAAAATAAAAAATAAAAAAAAAATAAATAAAAAGCTATGAGGTACTGAAAAGATATAGAGTGAGAAGGTAAATGGTAGTCAGATAGAAACAAGCAGACATGTGGAGAGTAGCTTAAGTGTAATAACAGTGGAGCACTAGGATGAAGAGCCACAAACGCCTGCTGTCTCTCCTGTCATCTTAGATTCCTCCCACCCTAACCCCTAATAGAAGCCCAAGGCAAATGCTTCAATAATGTATTTGGAAGGAGCTTTCCCTATGCTCATAAACAATGCATGAAGGGACTTTTGTTATTATGATTATAATATTTAATCCAATAACATTTTCTGCTTATTTTCTAACACTGATAAGAACCATAAAAGAAGAAAAAAACTTATCCTCTTGGTAGAATTCCAGGGAATAGGAAATGAATGGTACTATTGTACTACACATTTAGAAGATGAGTCAAATTAGATCCCCTACACTTCAAATCAACAAAGAGAAATATGGGGTAAAAATTAAACTTAGATTATTTTGATTATAGACAATCATATTAAGTTTGCTCAATTCTTCTCTTTTTCTGACTCAAGGTGACAATACACCAACAAAACTACAAAGGGAGAAAATATATTAAATACTTCTTTTCTAGATTCTATAAAGGGGGTTTTTCTGGTCACCCAGGAAAGGAATCTGGCTACTATCATAACTGCAATGCCAACTGAATGGAAGCCAAATAGAAACACTTTTGTATACGGAATATTGATTCACAGAAGAGCTGGCTCTAAACCGGGGTATGCTGATTTGGCTCCTTTTCCCTAAAATCTTCTTCCTTCTGCAGATACTTCAGAGAGGTTGGGACAGATTTGGCTATTAACAATCAATGACGGGCCGGGCATGGTAGCTCATGCCTGTAATCCCAGCACTTTGGGAGGCTGAGGTGGGCGGATTACTTGAGGTCAGGAGTTCAAGACCTGCCTGGCCAACATAGCAAAACCCCGTCTCTGTTAAAAATACAAAAGTTAGCCAGGCATGGTGGTGGGAGCCTATAATGTCAGCTACTTGGGAGACTGAGGCAGGAGAATCACTTGAACCTGGGAGGTAGTGGCTGCAGTGAGCTGAGATCATGCCACTGCACTCCAGCCTGCTGGGAGACAGAGTGAGACTCCATCTCAAAAAAAATAAAAATAAAAATAAGTAAACAATGAGTCCTGGGGCTGGTCCACCCAAAACTTCTGGGTCTTGCCAGTCCAAATAACAACATATTCTGCCTTTTGCTGTTGTTCAAAATAAATCTACCAAGATTCAAAAGTTCAATAACATTTTTCAGACCTCAGTTTAGAAAACTGAGCAAGCCAAAAATCTCCATTTTACATCTACTAGAGAGTGCTTTAGTAAGATGAAACAGAAATAGCTAATTGACCAACAGAAGTTCAGGATTTTCTGAACTTGAAAAGGCAGAAGTGGAATAAGATAGTACTGTCAGTGAGTATCGACACACACACAAACCCCATCAATCCACTGTGAGAGAAAAGTATCTGGGCGGTTGGGGCAGTAATCACAAGCCTCCCATTGCCTCTTCCCCTTCTGAGACTGTGGGCAGGAAGGTAGGAAGGTGGGGAAAAGGAGGCTTCAGAGGTAATATAGGCATGGGCTGCTCCCCTCTCCCTACTTCTATATACACTGGCCCTCAGGAGTGCATGTCATTGGCTTGTACCTGTAGTATCATCATCTATTATTTTCCCTTGTTCATTAGTTTGCTAGGGCTGCCATAACAGAATACCATAGACTTGAGTGACTTAAACAATGGAAATTTATTTTCTTATGGTTCCAGAGGCTGGAAAGTCCAAGATCAAGGTGCCAGCAGGTTTGGGTGCTTCTAAGCCCTCTCTCCTTGGCTTGAAGATGGCCACCTTCTCACTGTGTCCTCATGGTCTTTCCTTTGTGTGTATGCATGTCTGTGTGTTACCTTCATCTTCTTATAAGGACACTGGTCAGACTGGATCGGGGTCCACCCATGTGACCTCATTTTACCTCATTTTAAATGCCCTATCTCCAAATAATAGTCATATTCCAAGGCAGTTGGAGTTAGGACTTTCAAATATGAATTGAGGGGAGCACAATTCAGCCTATATATACCAACTTGCAAGAGTGTTTATTTTATTTCTTTTACTTCATTGTAATTATTTTTTAGAGACAGGATTGTACTTTGTCACCCAGTTTGGAGTGCAGTAGCATCATCACAGCTCACTGTCACCTCAAATTCCTGGGCTCAAGCAATCCTCCTACCTCAGTCTCCCAAGTAGCTGGGTCTACAGGCATGTGCTACCATGCCCAGCTAATTTTTCACTTTTGGTAGAGACAAGGTCTTGCTATGTTGCCCAGGCTGGTCTCAAAATCCTGGGCTTAAGTGATTCCCCCACCTCAGCCTCCCAAAGTGCTGTAACTACAAGCATGAGCCACTGCACCCAGCCAGTGTGTTGATTTTATGCAAGAGGATGTCAGAAGCTTCCTGTCACGCCTTCTTGACTTCATACCAGTAGCCGCCCAACATTGTGGCAATGTTGGGAAAGTCATAACAGCTTTCCATTATTCTGAGGCAAGGATGTGAGAAACCTTTTTGTGGCTTGTCAAAGTTAGAACTCTCTTAATATTCCTTGGTGTGCAGCTCCCTGAGATGGATGGTTAGAGAATCTTGTCACTCTGGATCTGGGTGGCTCCAATTAAGATTTGCTGGAAGGAAAGGATGTCAATGATCCCAAAAAGGAACTTACTGGGAGGAAAGGAGAAATTGGGATGGGAAACCCCAGCCCAGCACTAAGGGGTAAGGGTTGATAAGGCTGACACTAGAGGCCTCCTAAGACAAAGCCATCCTGGCGTGGTGTTCCGGTAGAGGGGAGTTGCTCAGCATGTGAATGTGAACCACAGAGCCATAACCTTTAAGGCTATGGGAGTGACATCATCTAGGTCTGTAGGGGGACCCATCTGAACACGAGCATCCTTGCTGAGAGGACAAATGTCCATATGACTGGCCAGGACCAGGCTTCAAACGCCGCTCTGAGGACTGTTGGAAACAAGAGCAGTAGGGACTTTACTCCACTTTCTAGTTCTTGCTGGAGGCAGCCTGTGTAGTGGTTTAGAACAAGCTCAGAGCCATCTGCCAGGGATCAGAGCCCAGCTTACCCACTTACTATGTAACCTTAGGCAAGTTATTCTCTGGGTTTCAATTTCCTCATCTGCAAAACTGGGATAATAAGAGTCCCTCCTCATTGAGCGTTTAGGAGAACTAAATGATTTGATAACTTGGAATTGTGTTTGCCACATCAAGAGGTCAATAAATAGTAGTTTTTTCTTATTATTCTTGTGCTTGGTTTCAAAATTGTTATTAGGGAGAGGGACAGAGTAAGATTGCAGAACAGATGGCTCCACCAATTGTCTCCCCCTCCTCCTGCCACAAGGAAACTAATTTAACAACTATGAACACACAGAAAAAGCATGTTCATAAAAAAACAAAAATCAGGTGAGCACTCACACTACTTGGTATTAACTTCATATCATTGAAAGAGGCACTGAAGAAGGTAGGAGACAGTTTTGCACTGCCAATGCCACCCCTTCCCCATCCCCTGGCAGTGGCCATGCAGCATAAAGAGAGAATCTGTGTGCTTGGGAGAGAGAGACCACAGCAATAGCGAGACATTGCATTGAACTCAGTGGTACCCTGTCACAACAGAAAGCCAAAACAGGCTGAAATCAGCTGATGCCCACTAACAGAAATAATATTTAAACCAGCTCTAGCCAGAGGGGAAATGCCCATCTCAGCAGTTGGAACTTGGATTCTTTCAAGCCTCACCACTGTGGGCTAGAGTACTCTGGGGCCCTAAATAAACTCGAAAGGCAGTCGAGGCCACAAGAACTGCAACTCCTAAGCAAGTCCTAGTGCTGAACTGGGCTCAGAGCCAGGGAGGGGCGAGGCCCACAACCTACTGAGACAATAGCCAGGGTGGCCAAGGGAGTGCTTGTGCCACCCCCACTCCTACCCCAGACTGCACAGCTCACAGCTCCAAAAGAGACCCCTTCCATCTGCTTGAGGAGAGGAGAGAGAAAAGAGGACCTTGTACTTTGTCTTGCGTCTCGGATACCAGTTTAGCCACAGTAGGATAGGGCACTGGTCAGGGTCACAAGGACCCCTTTCCAGGTCCTACCTCCCAGACAAAATTTCTAGACACATCTTGGGCCAGAGGGGAACCTGCTGCCTTGAAGGAAGGACCCAGTCCTGGCAAGACCTGTCACCTGCTGACTGAAGAGCCCCTGGGCCCTGAATAATAAGCAGCAATGCCCAGGTTGTACACCATGAGCCTTGGGTGAGACTCTGAGACTTGCTGATTTTAGGTGAGACTCGGTACATTCCCAGCTATGGTAGCTACAGGGAGAGACTCCTACTTGAGAAAAGTGGAGGGAAAAGGAAAGAGGACTTTGTATTGCACCTTATGTACCATCTTGGCTACAGGGGGTAGAGCACAAAGTGGGCTCTTAGGGTCCCCAATTTCAGGCCTTGGCTCTTAGATGGCATTTCTGGACATGGCCTGGGCCAGAGGGGAGCCCACTACCCTGAAGGGTGAGTCCCAGTCCAGACAGCATTCACCAAGTGTTGACTGAAGAGCCCTTGGGCCTTAAGGAAGCATCAGCGTAGCTTGGCAGTATGCCCTGTGGGCCTGTGGTGATGGTGGCCATGAGGTGAGCCTCCTCTGCCTGTGGAAAGGGGAGAGAAGAGTGGGAAGGACTTCGTCTTGCAGTTTGGGTGCCAGCTCAGCCACAGTACACTAAAACACCAGGTAGATTTCTAAGGTTTTCGACTCCAGTCCCTGGCTCCCAGATAACACCTATGGACCTACCCAGGGCCTGGGGGAACTTACTGCCCAGAAGGAAAGGACACACGCCTGGCTGGCTTTGCCACCTGCTGATTGTAGAGCCTCAGGGCCTTGAGTGAACATAGATGGTAACCAGGTGGTGGTTACAGAGGGCCTTGGGCAAGAACCAGTGTTGTGCCAGCTTCAGGTCTGACCCAGAACAATTCCAGTGATGGTGGCCACAGGGGTGCTTGTGTCACCCCACCCCCAGCTCGAAGCAGCTCAGAACAGAGAGGGGGAGGGAGAGAGAGAGAGAGAGAGAGAGACTCTGTTTGTGAAAAGATAAAAGTCTCTGCCTGGTAATCCAGATAAATCTTCCAGATCTTATCTAAGAACATCAAGGGAATACCTCTATGAGTCTGCAAGAACCACAGCATTTTTGGGCTAGGGGCATATCTCCTAATGCAGACACAGCTTAGATCACAACACCCAAGTCCTTTCAAATACCTGGACAGCCTTCCCAAGAAGGACACGTAGAAACAAGCCCAGACTGCAGACTGTAATAAACACCTAATGCTTCAATGCCCAGACACAGACAAACATCCACAAACATCAGGACCATCCAGGAAAACATGACCTCACCAAATGAATGAAATAAGGAACCAGGGACCAATTCTAAGGAAACTCCGAGAATCAAGATAACACAGAGTAGGAATTCAGAATTCTACCAGATAAGTTTAACAAAGATATTGAAATAATTTAAAAGAATCAAGTAGAAATTCTGGAGCTGAAAAATGCAATTGGCCTATTGAAGAATGCATCAGAGTCTTTTAATAGCAGAATTGATCAAGCAGAAGAAAGAATTAGTGAACTTGAAGACAGGCTGTATGAAAATACACAGTCAGAGGAGACAAAAGAAAAAAGAATGAAAAACAAAGATTCACACCTACGAGATCTAGAAAATAGCCTCAAAAGGGCAAATCTAAGAGCTACTGGCCTTAAAGAGGAGGTAGAGAAAGGGATAGGGATAGAGAATTTACCCAAAGGGATAATAACAGATAACATCCCAAACCTAGAGAAAGATATCAATATCCAAGTACAAGAAGGTTATAGACCAAGCAGATTTAACCCAAAGAAGACTACACCAAGGCATTTAATAGTCAGACTCCCAAAGATCAAGGATAAAGGACCATAAAGGCAACAGGAAAAAAGAAACAACATAAATGGAGCTCCAATCCATCTGGAAGCAGACTTTTCAGTGGAAACCTTACAGGCCAGGAGAGAGTGACATGATATATTTAAAGTGCTGAGGGAAAAAAACTTTTACCCTAGAATAGTATATCTGGTGAAAATATTCTTCAAACATGAAGGAGAAATAAAAACTTTCCCAGACAAATAAGAGCTGAGGGATTTTTATCAATGCCAGACCTGTCCTACAAGAAAAGCTAAAGGGAGTGTTTTGATCAAGAACAAAAGGATATTAGTGAGCAATAAGAGATCATCTTAAGGTAAAAATCACTGGTAATATTTAATAGTAAGTACACAGAAAAATACTATAACACTGTAACTGTGGTATGTAAACTACTCTTATCCTAAGTAGAAAGACTAAATGATGAACCAATCAAAAATAATAACTACAATAACTTTTCAAGACATAGACAGTATAATAAAATATAAATAGAAACAACAAAAAGTTAAAAAATGAGGGGATGAAGTTGAACAGTAGAGTTTTTGTTAGTTTTCTTTTTGCTTGTTTGTTTATGCAAACAGTGTTGTTGTTATCAGGTTAAAATCATGGGTTATAAGATAGTATTTACAACCCTCATTGTAACCTCAAACCAAAAACCATGCAATGAATACATAAAAAATAAAAAGCAGGAAACTGAATCATACCACCAAAGAAACTCACTTTCACTAAAAAGAAGAAAGGAAGGAAGGAAGGAAAGAGAAGGACCCAAAACAGCTAGAAAACAAATAACAAAATGGCAGGAGTAAATCCTTACTTATCAATAATAACATCGAATGTAAAGGACAAAACTATCCCATCAGAGGACATAGAGTGGCTGAATGGATTAAAAAACAAGACTCAATGATCTGTTGCCTACAAGAAACATGCTTCACCTATAAAGACACACATAGACTAAAAATAAAGGAATGGGAAAATATACTCCATGCCAATGGAAACAAAAAAAGAGCAGGAGTTGCTGCACTTCTATCAGACAGAATACATATCAAGACAAAACTTATAAGAAGAGAAAAAGATCACTATATAATGATAAAGGGGTCAATTCAGCAAGAGGATATAGCAATTTTAAATATATATGCATCCAACAAAAAATCGTTAGAATAAGACCTAGCATTTGCTAGCACAACAGGGTGACTATAGTAAAAAATCATTTTTTTATTTTTTGAGATGGAGTCACTCTTGTTGCTCAGGCTGGAGTGCAATGGTGTGATCTCAGCTCACTGCAACCTCCACCTCCCAGGTTCAAGTGATTCTCCTGCATCAGCTTCCCAAGTAGCTGGGATTGCAGGCACACACCACCACACCTGGCTAACTTTTGTATTTTTAGTAGAGACAGGGTTTCACCATATTGGTCAGGCTGGTCTCGAGCTCCTGACTTCAGGTGATCCACCTGCCTCAGCCTCCCAAAGTGCTGGGATTACAGGCATGAGCCACTGCGCCCAGCCAGGAATGAACATCTTTAAAGCTCTTTCTACATATTGCCAATTTGCTTTCCTGAAAGGTGGTACCTACTTGCTCCCTGACTCTTGCCAACACTTTGTTAATTTTAGTCTTCACATTTTCATTACTAGTGCGATTACATATATTAAATATTTTAAGTATTTAATAGTTATTTGCATTTCCATGATTGTCAATTGCTTGTTCATGTCATTTGCCTATTTATTTGCTGCTCTTTTTAATCAAATCCCACCAATATAAAAACATTAAAGGACTGTGAGTGGAGGTAGAAAATAAGGGTGGGGGAAGAAAATAAGGGTGCTCTGGTTCTGAAAATTGGAGGACACACTCTGATTTGCCCCAGGAAAACTTTTCCACACTCTCTCTTCCCACAAGTTCTTGGCCTTTTACCCACCTGGAGAGCAGGGGAAATGTATGTCAAGCACAAGGCAAGTCTAGGCCTGACAGACTCTACCAGCAAAGAAACAACAAGCACTTTTTAGATTCAGACAGTTTATTACTTACAAAGACAGTGAAAGGAAGGGTAGCCAAGGGTGCCAGCTCCCCATGGCCTTGGAGCAGGGCAACACTAAAACAAAGGGCCAAATGACTACAACACAAGTGATATGACACCCTGTCACTGAGGGGCCCATTCCAGACTGCAGTGAAGTGATTTTATGACCTGCAGCTGTGCCCTAAGCAGGTGAGGCAGAAAGCTTCTTCATCAAAATCCAGAAGGCTGTAAGAAACTATGTTGGTCAGGCACAGTGGCTCATGCCTGTAATCACAGCACTTTGGGAGGCCAAGGCAGGTGGATCACTTGAGGCCAGGAGTTCAAGACCAGCCTGGCCAACATGGCAAAACCCTGTCTCTAGTAAAAATAAGAAAATTTGCCGGGCATAGTGGTGGCTGCCTGTGATCCCAGCTACTCAGGAGACTGAGGCACGAGAATCACTTGAACCCAGGAGGCAGAGGCTGCAGTGAGCCAAGATCTCACCACTGTGCTCCAGCCTGGGCAACAGAGTGAGACTCTGTCTCAAAAAACAACAACAAAAAAAAAAAAAAGAAAAAAAATTAAACAAAAAAAGAAACTACCCTAAGACGAGCTTCGAGGCTGAGATCTTCCAGGGAAGATAGGGAGGTAAGTGGGAAATGGCTTTGTTGTAACTCCTCACAAGCCTCCCATCCCCTAGTGTTCCAGAAAGATCACAAGGTGATCTGCCAAGAATTTGATTCAGCTGTGTCCTACGTGGATCCATGCAAGGTTATCAGAACACCGTGGTGGAGCCACTGCTGCATACGATGCAGGTAAAGAGTCTTGGAATTCTGTTATTTTATTCTGAGACAAGGTATCACTCTGTCACCCAGGCTGGAGTGCAGTGATGTGATCACTGCTCACTGTAGCCTCGACCTCCTGTGCTCAAGCAATCCTCCCACCTCAGCTTCCTGTGTAGCTGGGACCACGGGTGCACGCCACCATGCCTGGCTAATTCATTTTTTTATTATTTGTAGAGACAGGGACTCCCTATGATCTTAAACTCCTGGTTTCAGGTGATCCTTTGGCCTCAGCCTCCCAAAGTGCTGGGATTACAGGCGTGAACCACTGTGCCCAGCCTGGAATTCTGTTTGGACCTTTTTTCAATTTAGGGAGTTTTGAGAAAACTTCATTTCTTTCTTTCATTTTTTCTTTTTTTCTTTTTCTTGAGACAGGGTCTCTCTCTGTTGCCCAGGCTGGAGTGCAGTGGCACGATCTTGGCTCACTGCAGTCTCTGCCTCCTGGGTTCAAGCCATTCTTCTGCCTCAGCCTCCAGAATAGCTGGGATTACAGGTGTACACCACCACACCAGGCTAATCTCTGTTTTGTTTGTTTGTTAGTTTTGAGATGGAGTTTCACTGTGTCACCCAGGCTGGAGTGCAATGGCTCTATCTTGGCTCACTGCAACCTCTGCCTCCCAGGCTCAAGCAATTCTCCTACCTCAGCCTCCTGAGTAACTGGGATTACAGGCACCCACCACCACGCCCAGCTAATGTTATTATTTTTAGTAGACACGGGTTTTCACCATGTTGGCCAGCCAGATTTTGAACTCCTGACCTCAAGTGATGCACCCGCCTCGGCCTCCCAAAGTGCTAGGATTACAGGTGTGAGCTACCATGCCTGGCCTGTACTTTATTTTTTATTAGAGATGGGGTTTCACCATGTTGGCCAGGCTGATCTCAAAATCCTGAGCTCAAGTGATCTGCCTGCCTTGGCCTCCCAAAGTGCTGGAATTACAGGCGTGAATCCCTGTGCCCAGCCTGATTTTTTTTAATATGGTGAGAGATAAGGGTCTAGTTTCATTCTTCTGCATATGTATATCCAATTTTCCCAGCACCATTTATTGAAGAGGCTGTCCTTTCCCCAATGTATGTTTTTGACACCTTTGTCAAAGATGACTTGGCTGTAAATGCATAGATTTATCTCTGGGTTCTCTATTCTGTTCTATTGGTCTATGTGTCTGTTTTTATGCCAGTGCCATACTGTTTTGGTTTCTATAGCTTTGTAGGAAATTTGGATGTCAGGTAGTGTGATAGCTCCAGCTTTGTTCTTTTTGCTTAATGTCACTTTGGTTATTTTGGATCTTTTGTGGCTTCATATGAATTTGGGGATTTTTTTCCTATTTTTGTGAAAAATGTCATTGGTATTTTCATAGGGATTGCACTGAATCTGTAGATTGTTTTGGGTAGTACGATCATTTCACAATATTAATTCTTTCAATCCATGAATATGGGATGTTTTTCCATGTTTTGGTGTCCTCTTCAATTTCTTTCATCAGTGTTTTGTAGTTTTCATTGTATAGATCTTTCTCTGCTTTGGTTAAATTTATTCCTATTTTTTTGTAGCTATGGTAGAGATTGCTTTCTTAGCTCTTTTTCAAAAAGTTCATTATTGGTATATAAAAATGCTACTGATTTTTGTATGTTGATTTCATCTCCTGCAACTTTACTGAATTTGCTCCCTTTTTTTTTTTTTTTTTTTTTTTTGAGACAGGGTCTCGCTCTGTCACCCAGGCTGGAATGCAATGGTGCCATCTTCTCGGCTCACTGCAACCTCTGCATCCTGGGCTCAAATGATCCTCCTTCCTTAGCCTCCCAAGTAGCTGGGACTACAGGCATGTGCCACCATGTCTGGCTAATTTTTGCAATTTTTTGTAGAGACATGGTTTTGCCATGTTGCCCAGGCTGGTCTTGAACTCCTGGACTCAAGTGATCCAGGCGTCTCAGCCTCCCAAAGTGCTGGGATTACAAGCATCAGCCACTGCACCTGACCTTGAATTTGTTCTAAGAATCAGTTCCAAGCTTTTTTTTTTTTTTTTGGTGGAGTCTTTAGGTTTTTCTGTATATAAGATCATGTCGTCTGCAAAGAGAGACAATCTGACTTTCCTTTTTCCAATTTGAATTCCCTTTATTTCTTTCTCTTGCCAAACTTTTAAAAAGTTTGACCAAATTTGTGCCTCTGGTCATCTGAATACCTGACTGTGTAGTTGTCTCTGCTTATTACTAACAAGTCAGTACAGGTTACATTAGGAATTATGTTTTATGTACATCTGGCCCCATTAGCTAATTTTTTTTATGCTGCTCCTTGTGGAGCAGGGCTACCCCATAGGCAGTGTGCCCAGAGTAGTATTAATAGCTAATTTTTTATTGGCTTTCATGAGCTTGCACCTATTGGTTTCTCTGTTCCCATTGAGGTTTTTAATAAGTTGTGGCAGATTGGCAGCACTGCTAGGAGAATATGGTCTTCTTAGTCCTTTGTATAATGTGCTGTCATGTAGACATTTGAAGTCAATCGGTATATGAAAAACAGGTAGCCTTTGTGAATGTAGATCCTGACTCTTCAAGAGATAATATTCTGTATACCTCTGGACAGGTAATTTTATAACATAGTTTTTGAAATGTAAACTTGAGAGCCCTTTGCTTGTATGGGTCCTGTACACACCTCAGGAAAGGCCCTGGAAATTTTACATTAGTAATCAGTGTTATTTTTCTTCAGAGGACCCAATCCACATTGTACAGACTTTAGAGCCTACAAATCCTGAAATTCTCCCTGGCTTAGAGTGAATTATTATTTATTAGGTGCCATTCTGAGCATTGTGATAATTAGGGAATGTATGAAAGAAGTGATAAAGGCTGGGCACGGTGGCTCATGCCTGTAATCCCAGCACTTTTGGAGGCCGAGGCGGGTGGATCACCTGAGGTCAGGAGTTCAAGACCAGCCTGGCCAACATGGTGAAACCCCGTCTCTACTAAAAATACAAAATTAGCCAGGCGTGGTGGCACATGCCTGTAACCCAGCTACTCGGGAGGCTGAGGCAGGAGAATCACTTGAACCTGGGAGGCGGAGTTTGCGGTGAGCTGAGATCAAGCCATTGTGCTCCAGCCTGGGCAACAAGAGTGAAACTCAGTCTAAAAAGAAAAAAAAAAAGAAAGAAAAAAGAAAGAAGAAAGAAAGAAAAAGAAAGAAAGAAAGAAAGAAAGAAAGAAAGAAAGAAAGAAAGAAA
>NC_045445.1:101307429-101309054 GCF_002776525.5 Piliocolobus tephrosceles | reverse complement strand
AAAGAAAGAAAGAAAGAAAGAAAGAAAGAAAGAAAGAAAGAAAGAAAGGAAGGAAGGAAGGGATGTCTTCCTTCCTAATTCACTTTCTTATCCTGAATGTAAGAAATCCAAGAACATACTGTGCAGCTGGGTGTATATGGTGGGGGAGGTGAGGAAGTGGGAATTAGACCAAGCCTAGCAGAGCATCTCTGAAGGAAGATTTTATCTAGAATTACCCCTAACTTTTCTTCACTTTGTTCAAAACCAGGGGAGAGGAAGAGTGAAAAGTAGGAAAGAGATCCTACTCTTATAAATCCAGGGACTGTTGGGACTGCTTAGGTATTGGCCATCTATATGATATTAACCATTTTCTTCTGTAAGATTTAGGAAATGTTATTCTTTTACTGACACTTTTTTCTTGTGGCATCAGTTATCTTGCCCAAATCTTTTTTCACTATTTTGAAATTATTTTTAAAATATATAAATGTTGATGAGTAGCAATTATGTGAGTTGGGATCTTCTAAATGTCAGACTGACAGTCTGGCAAACATAAGAAGAGGAAACTAGGCTGGGCATGGTGGCTCACGCCTGTAATCCCAGCACTTTGGGAGGCCGAGGCAGATTGATCACCTGAGGTCAGAAGTTCGAGACTAGCCTGGACAACATGGCAAAACCCCATCTCTACTAAAAAGACAAAAATTAGCCAGGCATGGTGGTGGGCGCCCACAATTCCAGCTACTCAGGAGGCTGAGGCAGGAGAATGGCTTGAACTCGGGAAGCGGAGGTTGTAGTGAGCTGAGATCACAGCACTGCACTCCAGTCTGGGTGACAGAGCCAGACTCCGTTAAAAAAGAAGGAGGAGGAGGAGGAAGAGGAAACTAGCACTAGCACTATATCTCTTATTTAGCTTGGATGAAATGGGAAGTAGTTCTAATAAAATCCCAAGGATGAAAACAGATTTTCTAACATACTCTAATTAACTCTGTAGTTTTAATTTGCTCAGAGTTTGTCCCTTTCCTGAAAAGTATTAAAAGGAATGCTTAGAACATGGGAAAATTGGGCTGGGCACAGTGGCTCACACCTGTAATCCCAGCACTTTGGAAGGCCAAGGCAGGCGGATCACTTGAGATCAGGAGTTCAAGACCAGCCTGGCCAACATGGTGAAACTCTGTCTCTACTAAAAATACAAAAGAAAATTAGCCAGGCGTCGTGGTGGGAGCCTGTAATCCTAGATATTCAGGAGGCTGAGGAGGGAGAATCGCTTGAACCCAGGAGGTGGAGGTTGCAGTGAGCTGAGATTGCACCACTGTATTCCAGCCTGGGCAAAAGAGTGAGACCCTATCTCAGAAAAAAAAAGAAAGAAAGAGAGAGGGAGGGAGGGAGGGAGGAAGGAAGGAAAAGAGAGAGAGAGAGAAGGAGGAAAGAAAGGAAGGAGAGAAAGAAAGAAGGGAAGAAAGAAAGAAAGAAAGAAAAGAAAATGGGAATTCTGCTAGGACAAGAAAAAAAGATATTTGTAAGTCCAGAAACTATCTTTTTTTTTTTCTGAGATGGAGCCTCGTTCTGTCATCCAGTCTGGAGTGCTGTGATGCGATCTCAGTCCACTGTAACCTCCGCCTCCCGGGGTCAAGCGATTCTCCTGCCTCAGC
>NC_045445.1:101259253-101297429 GCF_002776525.5 Piliocolobus tephrosceles | reverse complement strand
AAAAAAAAAAAAAAAAAAAAAAAAAAAAAAAAAAGATGGGCATGGTGGTGCTTGCTTACAGTTCCAGCTACTCAGAAGGGAGGCTGAGGCAGGAGGATCGCTTGAGCCCAGGAAGACAAGGTTGCAAGTTTGCAGTGAGTTATGATTGTGTCATCGCAGCCTGAGTGACATAATGAGACCCTGTGAAAGAAAAGAAAGAAAGAAAGAAAGAAAGAAAGAAAGAAAGAAAGAAAGAAAGAAAGAAAGAAAGAAAGGGAAAGAAAGAGCACAGAAGAGGATTGGGAGGTTATGGGGTACAATTCTTGAGGGGGTGACCCTGGCCAGGTGATGAGAGGGCGGTAGGAAGGGTGATGAGGGGAGAAGAGGATTTAGTAATACAAATTTCAGGGTCTTCTTGTGTCAGCGGGAATTTCTGTTCCCTCATAACGTTCCTCATACGATAAATCTAATGTTCAACTGGAGACCTCTCCCGCGCCTCGAATTTGCAAATTTATGAATCAGAGGCAAAAAAACCCGAATGCTGAGCCTGGCCTCCCACCAGCCAGAGAGCCCACCAAGTCCCAGGAGGGGCGGGGCCGAGGGCGGGCCGGGTCAGGCTGTGGGCGGGGTTACCCGTGCTTGCGCCAGAGCCGGCCCGCCCCGCCCCTAGGGGCTGTCGCAGGAGCCAGGCGTGGATTGGTGTGTGAGTACGTAGGCCTCTCTTCATAGGCCGCGCAGGATTGCTCGAGAGGCTTTGATTGGCTCAACAGGCGTTTAGCGTTCATTGGTTGCGCTGGGTCGTCAGGGCGACGAAAAAGGGGAAGGGGTGCTGGGCCTGGCGGGCAAACTAAGGCTGCGGACTCTTGGGCGGTTCCGCGGGGCGTAGTCCGGAGAGCTGCGGGGCCAGGGTGCCCAGGGTTCACGCCACACTCTAGGAGGTGCCTGAGCGAGTGAGCTGGCCAGCGAACTCCGCGGGCTGGGACCATGGGCTGCTTCTTCTCCAAGAGACGGAAGGCTGACAAGGAGTCGCGGCCCGAGAACGAGGAGGAGCGGCCAAAGCAGTACAGCTGGGATCAGCGCGAGAAGGTAATGAAAGTCGTGTAGCCGCTGTCTCAGCCACCCTGAGCCGCTCCGCCGGGGTCCCTTACGGCCCGGGACCGCTGAGTGGGCCGACCTAACAGCTGCCGCACTCTCTTGAACGCGAATAGCTGAAGTCGGGGTGCACGACTTTTTGGGGGAGCGGGGGCGTGAAGTACAGCGCTAGAGAGGGAGGCCAGAGGGCTGTGGAGCTCCGGAAGGAACCTTAGGAGTTTGTTGTCCTGGTAGACAGACTCCCCCGGGAGCTTTCTCTGGCTCCGAACCCTGCCTTGCTCTGACTTCCTGTCGGAGATGATCGATTCGAGATAGGGAAAGAACCGAGAACGCCCTGAATCTCAAATCACCTCGTTTCACCCACCGGCAGCGTCAAGCGGGGTTTTGTCCAGTCGTCGAGTTACGTATATGGGACTGATTCTCATCTCTTCCGGGGCTTAATGTTCTATGGCTGTTTTCTCTTTTGTCTGCCCTCCCCGGCATATCTCTTTGGTGCCTCATGATATATTTCACTGCTGAATTTTCTCAATTACCAAGTGGACTGTTTAATGTACAGCTTTACTGTTCCTCCTCTTCCAGTTATCCGGAAGAAATAATGAATATCGCATCAGTCTTGGAATGTGTATTAAGACTGTAAGGTGAAAATAAGCGGCATAAACCGGGCAGTATTTTACTGCTGGTTTAAATGAATGAAAACTCCCTTATTTTTATTTTTGTATATAGCCAGAAACCAAAAAACTTTGAAAACCTCCATTAGTCTTACACAAAACACACTCGGTCATACATTTCATAATAGTTCCTCTTTCTACATAGTTCTCCATTTGTGCTTACTGAACTACTTTGATGGACTTATCAATTATTTCTCCCAAACAAAATGAGAGATTTTTCAAATGAGTATTATAAACAGTTAACTCCTTGCTTACGGCAACATGTCTTTACCCAAGAATGCTTTATAATAAGTGTATTAACGTTTTGGAATCACAGACCTTTCTGCGTGATTTCCAAACCCCAGCAGAACGTATTCAGGTAAGCGCTGGTCTCTAAGAGTCAGAGTTAAGAAATTGAAAGCTTTTTGCAGCTTTTCTTAGCCCGGTCTTTCTGCCCCTACTTCTCATACACACCCTTCTTGGGTCACATGGTACATTTATTCTCTCTTAGTCATACTCGATAGTAGCATTTTATAATGTAGGGGAAGAATGTACTATGCTTTCTATTTCACAAGAAGATTGCACCTGCCATTTAAAGTTATTTGATGGGCGATTTTTAAAAGATAACATTTTCCTCAGCCGTTGGATTTCTAACAATGTTCTCTTAGCTTGAACTGTCTGCCATAGAGAAAGTTGTGTATTTCATTTTTATTTTAGTTTTTTCTTTTGAACTCAGGCTAAATCTAAACTAAATAAAATGCCTTTATGTTTTATTTATAGTAGTCTTGGCTGCCTATGACTCATTGTTTCACAATTGTTTTACAGTTAGCGTTTATTAACATAATATTCAGGTTAGTCGGGATTTCTCATGTTAATCCTTCTTTTAAATAAGTGTGTGTGTCTTGTGGTTTTTTTTCTTCTTTTGCCCATTGGCTAAGTAAATGCATTGAGAAATACAATATTGGACACCAACGTCTAAGCTTTTTCCCCACAAATGAGTGTGTAGTAAACTTTCAATTATAGAAACTGTTTTGAGCTTACAGAGAACATTTTTTTTGAGAACACTACTGAGTTCTGTAGTTGCAGAAATGTAAGAGATGTTATTGGATATATAAAATAAGCTCATGCTTCTGAGTGTATAATAAAAGTTAAAATCTTGATCAACTCAGCCAATCAAAATGAGAATTTCTAACCAAATGAGCATTATATTCTGAAAAAATAAAAAAACCCCGGTTTTAAAATCTTCTTGGACTGTTAAAGAGAATTACTAGCTTACATTTTGAGACAATGCAGATACCACATTTCCCAACATAGCTTTATCTTTTGGGATTTTTTTTTTCTTTTGGAATTACTAGGAATTCTTTCTAAGGTGCCTCATTTATGATAGCTTGTTAAATTTTATACAATTTAAAATATTTTTTTCTAGGGCCAGGCATGGTGACTCATGCCTGTAATCCCAGGACTTTGGGAGGCCGAGGCTGGTGGCTCTCTCGAGCCCAGGAGTTCCAGACCAACCTGGGCAATATGGCGAAACCTCATTCCTACTAAAAGTACAAAAATTAGTAGGGCATAGTGGCACACACCCGTAGTCCCAGCTACTCAGGCGACTGAGATGGGAGGATCACCTGAGCCCAAGACTTAGGGGCTGCAGTGAGCCATGATCAGGCCACTGCCCTCCAGCCTGGGCAACAGAGTGAGACCCTGTTTCCAAAAATAAATAAATAAATAAATAAAATATTTTTTCCTAGTTCCTTGCCTCCCATGAGGTTAATTTGGGCTAGTGTGCAAATGTTCTGTATTAGTCCAATGATACATTTACTGAGCATGGCCTTGCTTGCTCCTAGAAGATTTCAATTGTACCTTAAAAGGAACAGAATGCAAATACAGCCCAGAGAACATAAATGAAATATGATGCATGCATATTAATAGAAATGGTTTATATTAAAAGTTAAGGCTTCTGGAATGTGGTTATGGATTATAGCATATATAGTTTTAAAGTTATATCAGACAATTACCATTCAACTTGTAAGACTTTTACATGTAAAAACAAAATGGGTTGCCTGAAAATTTTCCTTGCAATTTGCAAAAGGGTATTTACATTTTTCCTTAGGTTGTGTAATCATAGTATCTTTTTTTAATTTTTTCTTTTTGAGACAGAGTCTGGCTCTGTCATCGCCCGGGCTGGAATGCAGTGGCACGATCTCAGCTCACTGCAACCGCCACCTCCTGGGTTCAAGCGATTCTCCAGCCTCAGCCTCCCGAGTAGCTGGAATTATGGGTGCGCACCACCACACCTGGCTAATTTTTGTATATTTTTAGTAGAGACAGAGTTTCACCACGTTGGCCAGGCTAGTCTTGAACTCCTGATCTCAGGTGATCCGCCTGCCTCAGCCTCCCAAAGTACTGGGATTATAGGCGTGAGCCACCACTCCCAGCCCAGAGTATCTTTATTGAAGGGCACCCCTTGGGTTTTGGGGTTTGAGTTGTGTAATTGGGTCAGTCTTAGGGGACTGAAGCTGGGAGAAATTGTCTCAATTAGAAGGAATGTCTGGGGACTAAGCATTGTCATAGCAACTGACATACTATAGTCAACAGTGTAAGAAGCTCATTTTCTATTGCTGCTGACTTTGAAAAAAAGTTTACAATTCTTACACTGATGTGATGAGAAATATTTTTGGATTGTAAGACTTGTGTTTAAATTATTTCAGAAGAAATGTTTTTATCCTTATCTGTATGCTGCCACCCATAGGTAGGCAAATTATTCAGTTTATATGTACTCAAACACCAAGTAAGACTCAAAATTATAAGATTTATCCCTGCCCTGCAAGAGTTTACCGGCTTTCTGGAGTTAAAACAGGAAACATTTAAGTACACATGAGGTGAGGAAGAGTGATACGGAAAAGTAGTTTTCATCTTCCAGTTATTCATGCCCATACTCTTCCTCCTAGATAATAGAAATGAGGATTAACTCTCTAAACAATTATGGCTTAAGTATGAAAATTGCGATTTGAGTAAGGACAACACATGTTGTATCTGTTATATTTGTCTCATATTCAATAGAAATAATACTAAACAAAAATCTTATATCAGAAATTCAAATATCTATTGTGTAACTTTGGGTAAAGCAGCCAACTTGTGCACTTCAGGTTCCTCAGCTATATAGTAGGACAATGCTAAAGATTTCTCTACTGTTTAGTAAGGTAAAGGCCTGTCCTGAAGAAGAGGTTTAGAGAGTAATGGTCACCTCTGAGGAAAGAACTTAAACCAGAGGTTGGGCATGACAGAACTGGTTTTAACATAAGGCAGATCATAATTCCCAGAGTTGGTCATCAGTGGGAGGGGTGGCTTTGTTGAGGACCTGATCTCCATGTTAGTCAAAACTGTTGGACAGTTAGGGTGGTAATCTGCTAGAAAGAAGTGTCTGCAAGGCCGGGCGCGGTGGCTCAAGCCTGTAATCCCAGCACTTTGGGAGGCCGAGACGGGCGGATCACAAGGTCAGGAGATCGAGACCATCCTGGCTAACATGGTGAAACCCCGTCTCTACTAAAAAATACAAAAAACTAGCCGGGCAAGGTGGCGGGCGCCTGTAGTCCCAGCTACTCGGGAGGCTGAGGCAGGAGAATGGCGTGAACCCGGGAGGCGGAGCTTGCAGTGAGCTGAGATCCGGCCACTGCACTCCAGCCTGGGTGACAGAGCGAGACTCCGTCTCAAAAAGAAAAAAAAAGAAAGAAAGAAGTATCTGCACTAAGTAGGAGGAGGCTAGATACTGTTTTTAGTCTTCTTTTAAGTATGAAAAGTATTCTAGTTACCCATTGCTGTGTACCAAACCGCCCTGAAACTTAATGGTTTAAAATAATGGCAGATATTTTGTTCACAGCTCTTTAATTTGCGTAAGGTTAAGCAGGGTTGACTCTGCTCAATGTGGCATCAACCGTGACAGCTTTCAAGATGGCTTGACCACATAGCTGGCTGGCAAGTTGATGCTGGCTTTGGGCTAGGAGCTCAGCTGGGGGCTCTCCACGTATCCCTGGCTTCCTCACAGCGTGATGGCAGGGTTCCAAGGGCAAGCATCCTAAGAGAGACTGGCAGAAGCTGCATAGTTTTTTCTAACTAGCTTCTTAAATGAATTCTTAAGTCACTTAATTTGACTTAATTTGGGTGTGGCAGAAGTAATGCTGAGGCAGTCACAAATGCCCACCCAGTTCCAACAGGAGGTGACCTCTTAATGGGAGGAGTGTCAGAGAATTTGCCAGTAGGTTTTAAATCCTCTACATAAAGTTGTTTAAAGGATATAACTAGTTCTTTATTAATTTTTAAAATAGCTGTTTAGAGATATAATTCATATGCCATACACTTCACCCATTTAAAGTATATAATTCATTCTATCTAACTGTATATATATTGAGATGGAGTCTCGCTCTGTTGCCCAGGCTGGAATGCAGTGGTATGATCTCTGCTCACTGCAACCTCCGCCTCCTGGGTTCAAGTGATTCTCCTGCCTCAGCCTCCTAAGTAGCTGGGATTACAGGTGCCCGCTACCACATGCAGCTAGTTTTTGTATTTTTTAGTAGAGATGGGCTTTCACCATGTTGGCCAGGCTGGTCTTGAACTCCTGGCTGCAGGCAATCTGCCTGCCTCGACCTCCCAAAGTGCTGGGATTACAGGCATGAGCCACCGTGCCTGACTGTGTTTTTGTACTCATTAACCCACCACTCTTCATCCTCTCCTCCCCACTACCCACCACAGCCAACTATTGTTGATAATAATTTATTGTATATTTCAAAATAGCTAGAAGAGAAAATGTGGAATGTTCCCAACACAAAGACATGATAACTGTTTGAGGTAATGGATATCCCAGTTACCCATATTTGATCATTACATTGTTGTATGCTTGTATGAAAATATCATATATACCCCATAAATGCATACTACTATTATTATATATCCATAAAAATTTAAAATACATTTAGTTTAAAAATAAAGTATATAATTCAGTATTTTTTAGTAAGTTCACAGGCTTATCACCATGGTCTAATTTTAGAACATTTTCATCCCTGGAAAAAGAAACCCTGTACCCATTAGTAGTCGTTGCCCATTCTCATCTCCCCCAGCCCCTAGAAACCACAAACTTATTTTCTGTCTCTATAGGTGTTCCTATTTTAGACATTTCACTTCAGTGGAGCCACAATATTTAGCCTTTTGTGACTGGCATCTTTCACTTAGCATGTTTTTGAAGTTTATCCATATTGTAACATGTATCAAGACTTTATTCTATTGTATGGATATACCACATTTTATTTATCTGTTCATCAGCTGATGGACATTTGGGTTGTTTCTAATTTTTGTCTATTATGGATAATGGTGTTATGAACATTTGTATACAAGTTTTTGTCTGGACATGTTTTCATTTCTCTTGTGTACACATCTAGGTTTGGAATTGCTGGGTCATATGGTGACTGTATGTTTAACTTGTCTTTTTTTTTTTTTTTTTTTTTTTGAGGTGGAGTCTCTCTTTGTTGCCCAGGCTGGAGTGCAGTGGCATGATCTCGGCGCACTGCAAGCTCCGCCTTACCGGTTCACACCATTCTCCTGCCTCAGCCTCCCCAGTACCTGGGACTACAGGCGCACGTCGCCACGCCCGGCTAATTTTTTGTATTTTTAGTAGAGATGGGGTTTCACCATGTTAGCCAGGATGGTCTCGATCTCCTGACCTCATGATCTGCCCGCCTCGGCCTCCCAAAGTGTTGGGATTACAGGTGTGAGCCACTGCGCCCGGCCTATGTTTAACTTTTTGAGGAACTGCTAAACTATTTTTTAGAGTGCCTGCACCATTTATATTTCCACCAGCAATGTGTGAGTGTTCAGCTTCTTCACCCATATAAAATTTTGATAAAGGTAAAAAGCATAGAGAGTGAAAAGTATATGGGGCTGGAATTTTAATTTGTATTCTGAACCTAACTACACCTCACTGGTAAAGTAATTTAGCTTTTAGCCCTCAGTTTCCTAAGATCCCTTCCAGTTCTCGAATTCTTTGAGCAGGTCATGAGGGGAAGTAAGCATTGCTAGAAACATCCAGGCAAATCTGGATGAACAAAGGGAATGTGGTAGGATGTAAAAATAGATTCAGATTAGATTAGATGATATGGGGAATCTTTTCAATCCTAAAATTTCATAATTCTATTTTGTTGTTATATATTTCACAACATGGTAAGCTAATATAAATGTAGTACTTCAGTTTCTCGAATCATCGATAGTATATAAGCTCAAGATACTGGGTAGTTTTTGTATTTTTAATAGAGACGGGGTTTCGCCATGTTGGCCAGGCTGGTCTCGAACTCCTGGTCTCATCTGATCCTCCCACCTCCGCCTCCCAAAGTGCTGGGATTAAAAGCAAGAGCCACTGCACCCAGCCTCAGAATTTTTTAGAGAAATAGAAGTTTTAAAAATGAAGCATCAAAAAAGAAAAGGTATCAGAAAGCTGAAATAGCAAGGTCGTGGTTAAGATCATTAGATACATAGGATATGAGTTGAATTTTTCATAGTCCCTTTTATTAAAACAATCATTTAAAAATATATTTTTGACCCTGGTACTCTACAAAGCTTAGTACATTTTTCACTTATATAAATTCCAAATAGGCTAAAAGCCTACTGACAATATTGACAGTAGCAATGATGATGTAGGTGTCACTTGGGTTAAGTCATGGGAAAACTCAAACCATAGCGTCACAGAGGCTACCCTTTAGCTTTCATGCCCAGAACACAATTTAATAGCAAAGAGAATGGATCTGTCTTCTGGGAGGTGTATATATTAACTAAGATCATAAGTTTTATATGATTATTGAGAGAAACAATGTGTCCTGTTCATTTTCTTATTGTGTTTCAAAGTCATTGAGATTAAGAATTCATATTTCAGCACTATTAGTTCTATAATTATGTGGCACTAATGTTTTCATTTGTGAAATAACCTCTCAGCTACATAGCTATCTAGCCCTGAAGCTGACTTAATAATGTTTAAATTTTAAGTATTTGTTTTAATTGAAGTGTAACTTATATACAGTGAAATTTACCCTTGTTAAGTGTACAGTTCTGAGTTTTGACAATTAATACAGTTGTGAAGCTATCGCCAATCAAGATATAAAATGGTTCCATTGCCCCCAAAAGTTCTTCCTTTGTATAGTCAGTTTGCTCCTTTGTAGTCAGCCCCACTCCCAGCTCCTGATAAGTTTCTATCCCTGTAGTTTTGTCTTTTTGAAAATGTCATATACATGGAATCATATAATACATAATCTTTTGAGTTGGGCTTCTTTCACTTAGCAGAATGCATTTGAGATTTATCCATGTTGTTGCATGTATCAGGAGTTCCTTTTTTTTTTTTTTTTTTTTGAGATGGGGTCTCACTGTGTCACCCAGACTGGAATGCAGTGGCACAATGTCGGCTCACTGCAACCTCAGCCTCTGGGGCTCAAGTGATCCCCCATCTCAGCCTCCCAAGTAGTGGAGACAACAGGCGAGTGCCACCATACTCAGCTAATTTTTTGTATCTTTTTGGTAGAGATGGAGTTTCAGCATGTTGCCCAGGCTGGTCTTGAACTCCTGAGCTCAGGTGATCCACCTGCCTTGGCCTCCCAATGTGCTGGAATTACAGGCATGAGCCACCATGCCCAGCCAGGGGTTCCTTTTTAATTGCTGAGTAGTATTCCATTGTATGGATATATCACAGTTTGTTTATCCATTCATCAGTTAAAGGACATTTGGGTTGTTTCCAATTTTGGTAATTATGAATAAAGCTACCATAAATATTTGTGTACTGGTTTTTGAGTGAACATAAGTTTTCATTTCACTTGGGTAAATACCCATGAGTGGGATTGCTGATCATATGGAAATTGTTTATTAAACTTTACAAAAAACTGCCAGGTCAGTGGTTCACACCTGTAATCGCAGCACTTTGGGAGGTAAAGGCAGGAGGATTGCTTGAGGCCAGGAGTTCAAGACCAGCCTGGGCAACATAGACCCATCTCTGCAAAATGGATAAACATAGCCAGGCATAGTGGCATATGCCCGTAGTCCCAGCTACTTGGGAGGCTGAGACAGGAGGATTGCTTGAGCCCAGGAGTTTGAAGCTGCAGTGAGCTCAGATTGCACCACTGCACTCCAGTGTGGGCAACAGAGCAAGATCCTCCCTCTATTAAAAAAATTAATTAAAAATTTAAAAAATAAACTGTCAAACTATTTTTCAAAGTGGCTATGCCATTTTACCTACCAGCAGTATATGAGAGATACAGTTGCTCCACATCCTCACATCACTTGCTTGGTATTGTCAGGTTAATTTGTTTTTAAGAGACAGGGTCTGCTCAGTCTCCCAGGTTGGAGTACAGTGGCATGATCATGGCTCATTGCAGCCTGGACCTCCTGGGCTCCAGCAATCTTCCCACTTCAGCCTACCAAGTAGCTCGGACTACACTACATGTGTCTGCCACCACACTCAGCTAATATTTTTATTTTTTGTAGAGACAAGGTCTTGCTATGTTGCTCAGGGTGGTCTGAAACTCCTGGCTTCAAGCGACCTTGGCCTCCCAAAGTGCTAGCATTATAGCTGTGAGCTACTGCACCTTTCCTAGCTTTTAAAAACAATGTTTAGCCATTCTAATATGTGTGTAGTGATGTTTCATTGTAGTTTAACCTGCATTTCCCTAACGACTTGTATTTCCCTAAATGTTGAGCATTTTTCATGTACTTATTTGCCATCCATATATCTCTGGTAAAGTGTTTATTCAAATCATTTGCCCATTTTTTAATTGGGTTATTTGTTTTCTTATTATTGAGTTTTTCAGAGCTCTTTATATATCCTGGATACAAGTCCCATGTTATATGTATGTTTTGCAAATACTTTTTTCCCAGTTAATAACTTGTCTTCTCTTAAGAGTGTCTTTTGAAGAGCAAACATTTTCAATTTGGGTAAAAGTTCAATTTCCACTCACTTTTTCTTTTGTTGATTGTGTTTTTGTTTTCACATCTAGGAATTTTTTTTCTTTTTCTGAGACAGTCTTGCTTCGTCGCCAGGCTGGAGTACAGTGGCGTGATCTCGGCTCACTGCACTATGTATATATATACACAAACACATATATGTATGTATATACACACACACACACATACATGTATACACACACATACGTATATGTATATATACACACATATACATAGTGTGATCTATATAGAGATATATATGTAAAGAGAGATATGCCTGTTTATGAACTCTCTATTCCATTGATTTGTGCATCTAGTAAGCAATTGTTTTTGTCTGAATATGGTTGAATATGAAGAAGCCGCCAAGAGAATGTATTTAGGAGCCAGAACGTCTATGCCTGAGACTAAGATCAAGCACTGACTCACAGTGTGTCCTTGGACAAGTTATGTAGTCTCCGTGTGCCTCAGTTTTCTCAAGTATAAAACAGAGATAATTATAACACACAACCCTTATAGGGGTTTTTATGGATTGAGTGAATGATTATAGAGTACTTAGTATGGTGCCTGGTACATTATAGTGCTTTTTTTTTTTTTTTTTTTTTTTTTTTTTTTTTTTTTTTTGAGACGGAGTCTCGCTCTGTCGCCCAGGCTGGAGTGCAGTGGCCGGATCTCAGCTCACTGCAAGCTCCGCCTCCCGGGTTTACGCTATTCTCCTGCCTCAGCCTCCTGAGTAGCTGGGACTACAGGCGCCTGCCACCTCGCCCGGCTAGCTCTTTGTATTTTTTAGTAGAGACGGAGTTTCACCGTATTAGCCAGGATGGTCTCGATCTCCTGACCTCGTGATCTGCCCGTCTCGGCCTCCCAAAGTGCTGGGATTACAGGCTTGAGCCACCGCGCCCGGCCCTATAGTGCTTCTTATACTCCTGAATCTTTTTACTTCTATTGGGACTGGATTTTCATTGGAATTAACAAATCCCATTATTTTATCTCACATTGTCATTATGGGAATTTAACTGTGGAAATGGATTTTAATGAAAAATTTGTATTGCTTCTTAGATAATAAGATGTTCATTTTTGTTTTCTGTTGGGAAAATAATGCTTAACTTGGTTTAATAGATGTAGGACATTAAATTGATATCAGATGAATTACAACTCTTGAAATTTTTCTTTGATTTTTTTTTTTTTTTTTTTTTGAGACAGAATTTGGCTCTTGTCTTCCAGGCTGGAGTGCAGTGGTGCGATCTCAGCCCACTGCAACCTCCGCCTCCTGGGTTCAAGTGATTCTCCTGCCTCAGCCTCCCAAGTAGCTGGGATTACAGGCACCCACCACCACGCCCAGCTAATTTTTGTATTTTTAGTAGAGACAGGGTTTCACCATGTTGGCCAGGCTGATCTCGAACTCCTGACCTCAGGCGATCCACCCACCTCGGCCTCCCAAAGTGCTGGGATTACAGGCGTGAGCCACCATGCCCAACCACTTTCCTTGATTTTTAAAAGCATATTCGTAACCTTTTAAGGATTGTAGTAAGAAATAGTCTAGGCCACGCATAGTGGCGCACGCCTGTAATTCCAGCACTTTGGGAGGCTGAGGTACGTGGATCGCTTGAGTCCAGGAGTTCGAGACCAGCCTGGACAACATGGCAAAACCCCATCTCTACAGAAAATACAAAAATAAGTTGTGCGTGGTGGTGTGCGCTTGTAGTCCCCACTACTCAGGAGACTGAGGCAGGGAGAATTGCTTGAACGGTGGAGGTTGAGGCTGCAGTGAGCTGTGAGTGGGCCATTGCACTCCAACCTAGGCGACAGAGTGAGACCCTATGTCAGAAAAAAAAATACAGTCTAAACTAAACTCACTTCATAAATGGCTCCTAGGAAAAAATAATTTAATACATGACCTTTCCGTGTTTGTGATTGTAGACACTTTATTTCAGAACTAGTAACCTGCAAAATTACGATGGATTTCAGTTTCAGTTGTTTATTATTACTTTTTTTTTTTTTAAGGGTCAGGGTCTTGCTTTGTCACTCAGACTGGAGTGCAGTGGCATGACCATGGCTCACTGCAGCCTTGAACTCCTGGGCACAAGCAGTCCTCCTGCCTCAACCTTCTGAGTAGCTAGGACTACAGGTGCACACCACCATGCCCAGCTAAGGGTTTTTTTTTTTTTCCTCTTCCACCAACTCACTTCAAATAATCTGCTAAGTTTTAAAAAACTTTTTTAGAGCTGGGGGTTGTCACTGTGTTGCCCAGGCCAGTCTCAAACTCCTAGCCTCACTAGGCCACTGGCCCACTCTCAAGTAGCTAGGATTACAGATGTGAGCCACTGTGTCTAGCTCCTGTTACTTTTTGTTTTGAAAACTTTCAGGAATTGTTGAGAAAGTACAGCAACATAAATCTTAAATTTCTCCTTGGAAGACTGTGCTGACAATCCAAATAATTTTATACTGCAGAACTATTTAGCTATAAAATCTTTAGCTATCAGGTTAATTTCTCCCTATGAGCTAAGAAAACTGGAGTGTCCAGAGAAAATACTTAGGATAGTAAATTACATTTAACTCCTCAGCAATGGCAGCTGTTATGGACTGAATGTTTGTCAAATTCATATCTTGAAGCCCTGCCCCCCTACACATGGCTGTATTTGGAGATGGGACCTCTAAGGAAGTAATTAAGGTTAAGTGAGGTCATAAAGGTAGAGTGCTGATCTGATAGGATTAGTGTCCTTATAAGAAGATTCAGTTAGCTTGCACTTACTCCCTCCCTCTCCTTCACACAGAGGACAGGTCTGGTGATGACATAGCAAGAGGATGGCTTTTGCAGTCTGAGCAGACTAAAACAGGATGCCATAACAAAATACCACAGACTGGTGGCTTAAATAACAGAAGTTTATTTCTCATAGCTCTGGAGCCTGGAAAGTCCAAGATCAAGGTGCCAGCAGATTCAGTGTCTGGTGAGGGCTCTCTTCCTGGCTTACAGACAGCTGCCTTCTTGCTGTGTCCTCACATGGCCTTTCCTCTGTGATTCATCCTTCTGCCTTACCTCCTACAGCCATTGAATTATCAGTCTGCTGATTCTCTTTCCTCAGTATTTCTCAAATTCATCCCATCATCTTCTTCCCTACTAACTACAGCTCTGGTTCCAGCCCTTTCTGTATGACTACAATAATCTCTTAGATCAATCCATGTTCCACATGTCCTTATCTCATCAGAGTAATTATCCTGACATGTAAATTTTGCTTATTTAAATCTTTCTCTGGTTTCCTCTTGTTTGTGGATAACTTCTAAGCTTTATAATCCGGTTTCTGCCTACCTCTGTAGCTTCATCTACTAGCATTCTGATAGCATGTGTAACACCAAACTACTTTCAGTTTTCCTCCCACTCCTGAAGAATTTTACTTTGTTCCTTCTGTTACTTTTACCTGGCATGGGAAGGGAGGGCCCTTTATTCTACCCCTTTTACCTAACGAGCTCTAGCTTATCCATTCTCACGTTTTGCAGAACTTCTACCCCACTTCTCTTCCCCGCCCCAGAGGTCCCTTCTCTGTCCCCTCCAGAATATTCTCAGCATCTCTCATTACATGGTCAAGTTGTTTTTAGCTTAGTTTAGGTGAATGTTTACTTCTTTTATGGAAAGAGCTGGTCATATTCATTTTAGTGCCTAAAACAATGTCTGGCTCATACTGGGTATTCAAATATTTGTAGAGTGACTGAACATCCAGAAAGTTAAGGTAACATTTTCAAGATCAGGTTGATTATAGGGGACAAAATTGGGACTGGAAAATGAGTACCTCTTTTATTGCCTCATACTGCAGACCAGTACTCCTCCTAGTACAGCATTTAAAACTGGCTAAGTACAATACCTATTGTGCAATTACTAAATCAATTTAAGCTCGTTTGCTGATTATTAAGATGATTAAATTTTGCTTTGTAAATCAAACTTTTACATATTGTATATATGGGAGCCTATGGTGCATGAATAGTTTTGCATGAAATGTATATAGTCACAAACAGTTATAACAGTTGAAGTAGATAAGAAAGTCACATGGAATAAACAAAAATAGGCTTTTAGTGACCATATTTTGATAGGTCAGTTAAAATAAAAAAATTAATGTGACATTTTCCAGGCATACTGTTTAAAAGATTATGTGGGCTGGGCTCGGTGGCTCACGCCTGTAATCCCAGCACTTTGGGAGGCTGAGGCGGGCAGATCACCCAAGGTCAGGAGTTTAAGACCAGACCAGCTAACATGGTGAAACCCCATCTCTACTAAAAATACAAAATTAGCTGGGCATGGTCGCACATGCCTGTAATCCCAGCTACTCGGGAGGTTGAGGCAGGAGAATCGCTTGAATCCAGGAGTTGGAGGTTGCGGTGAGCCAAGATCGCGCCATTGCACTCCAGCCTGGGTGACAAGAGTAAAACTCCATCTCAAAAAAAAGAAAAAAGAAAAATGCCGGGCATGGTGGCTCATGCCTGTAATCCCAGCACTTTGGGAGGCCGAGGCAGGTGACTCACGAGGTCAGGAGATCGAGACCATCCTGGCTAACATGGTGAAACCCAATCTCTACTAAAAATACAAAAACAGGGGCCAGGCGCAGTGGCTCACGGCTGTAATCCTAGCATTTTGGGAGGCTGAGGCGGGCGGATCTCGAGGTCAGGAGATTGAGAGCATCCTGGCTAACATGGTGAAACCGGTCTCTACTAAAAAATACAAAAAATGAGCTGGGCATGGTGGCGGGTGCCTGTAGTCCCAGCTACTTGGGAGACTGAGACAGGAGAGAGCCGAGTTCGCGCCACTGTACTCCAGCCTGGGCAACAGGGCGAGACTCCGTCTCAGACAAAAAAAAAAAAAAATATATATATATATATATATATATATATGTGTGTGTATATATATATATAAACAAAATTAGCCAGGCATGGTGGCAGGTGCCTGTGGTCCCAGCTACTCAGGAGGCTGAGGCTGGAGAATGGCGTGAACCCGGGAGGTGGAGCTTGCGGTGAGCCAAGATTGCGCCATTGCATTCCAGCCTGGGTGACAGAGCCAGACTCCGTTTCAAAAAAATAAAATAAATAAATAAAACTAAAAATAAAAATAAAGGAAGGAAGGAAAGAAAGAAAGAAAAGATTGAGTTATAGTTTGGAAGATCTAAGGATAGAAATGGCCAAGAAAGAAAGAAAGAAAAGATTGAGCTACAGTTTGGAAGATCTAAGGATAGAAATGGCCAAATTTGAAAAATTGCATTGTAGCTTAATAAATGCTTGAATCGAATTTGCTTGCATTTACATATTGTGATTCTTGTGCCTTCAGGTTCTTCTGTTTTCTATAGCATATTGCAGAAATCAGTTGGGGTTTAGAAACTGAGACCCATACATTGATTTGAAAAAGGATAGAGAAATATATTTCAGTCTGGGTACATTCCCATTTTCAGAATTTTATTTTATTATTATTATTTTTTTTTTTTCGAGAGAGAAAGTCTCACTCTGTCCCCCAGGCTGGAGTGCAGTGGGGCAATCTCGGCTCACTGCAGCCTCCACCTCCAAGGCTCAAGCTATTCTTGTGCCTCAGCCTCCCGAGTAGCTGGGATTACAGATGTGTGCCACCACGCCTGGGTAATTTTTGTATTTTTAATAGAGACGGGGTTTCGCCATGTTGGCCAGGCTGGTCTCGAACTCCTGGTCTCATCTGATCCTCCCACCTCCGCCTCCCAAAGTGCTGGGATTAAAAGCAAGAGCCACTGCACCCAGCCTCAGAATTTTTCAGAGAAGTAGAAGTTTTAAAAATGAAGCATCAAAAAAGAAAAAGTATCAGAAAGCTGAAATAGCAAGGTCGTGGTTAAGATCATTAGATACATAGGATATGAATTGAATTTTTCATAGTCCCTTTTATTAAAACAATCATTTAAAAATATTTTTTTGACCGTGGTACTCTACAAAGCTTAGTACATTTTTCACTTATATAAATTCCAAATAGGCTAAAAGCCTACTGACAATATTGACAGTAGCAATGATGATGTAGGTGTCACTTGGGTTAAGGCATGGGGAAACTCAAACCATAGTGTCACAGAGGCTACCCTTTAGCTTTCATGCCCAGAACACAATTTAATAGCAAAAAGAGTGGATTTGTCTTCTGGGAGGTGTGTATATTGACTAAGATCATAAGTTTTATATTATTATTGAGAGAAACAATTTGTCCTGTTCATTTTCTTAGTGTGTTTCAAAGTCCTTGAGATTTAAGAATTTCTATTTCAGCACTAAGAACTGTGCCTGGCAGCCAATAGGCATTTAGCTGATATTTGTTGAATAATGTTAATAATACTCAAGGTCTGTGTTTTGTTCCTGCAGGTTGATCCAAAAGACTACATGTTCAGTGGACTGAAGGATGAAACAGTAGGTCGCTTACCTGGGACAGTAGCAGGTCAACAGTTTCTCATTCAAGACTGTGAGAACTGTAACATCTATATTTTTGATCACTCTGCTACAATTACCATTGATGACTGTACTAACTGCATAATTTTTCTGGGACCTGTGAAAGGCAGCGTGTTTTTCCGGAATTGCAGAGATTGCAAGTGCACATTAGCCTGCCAACAATTTCGTGTGCGAGATTGTAGAAAGCTGGAAGTCTTTTTGTGTTGTGCCACTCAACCCATCATTGAGTCTTCCTCAAATATCAAGTTTGGCTGTTTTCAATGGTACTATCCTGAATTAGCTTTCCAGTTCAAAGATGCAGGGCTAAGTATCTTCAACAATACATGGAGTAACATTCATGACTTTACACCTGTGTCTGGAGAACTCAACTGGAGCCTTCTTCCAGAAGAAGCTGTGGTTCAGGACTATGTTCCTATACCTACTACTGAAGAGCTCAAAGCTGTTCGTGTTTCCACAGAAGCCAATAGAAGCATTGTTCCAATATCCCGGGGTCAGAGACAGAAGAGCAGCGATGAATCATGCTTAGTGGTTTTATTTGCTGGTGATTATACTATTGCAAATGCCAGGAAGCTAATTGATGAGGTAAGGACAAAGAGAAGAGAAATAGTCATACCCCTAGATTTAAAAATGGACCACTATGGAGTACTTCCATTCTTTTCAAATTGGCTATTGGAAATACAGGCAACCCTCAAGTTATAATCCTTTGCCACCACCCCCTCCCCCAATAGATTTGTCTGTAAGTAGATTGCTGGGGCCTCAAAATACTTTCTCAAAGAAACTTTAAAAATATATATAATTCAATTCAGTAAGCATTAAGCATTTGTTTGTAAGTAGATTGCGTGGGCTTCAAAATACTTTCCCAAAGAAACTTTAAAAAAAAAATAATTCAATTCAGTAAGCATTAAGCACCTATTATGTGCTAGTTACTGTTATATTTCACTGATGATAGGATGTCTATTTGTTTTCCATGGTTTTGCTTATCTGGAATGCATCTTATGCTCTTTTTTTTTTTTTTTTTTTTGTGTTGTGGGGTTTCTCCGTTTTTCCCGGGGTTGGGTTGTTCGGCGGGCTCAGCTCCCCGGTGCATCCCCCTCCGGGGTTGTCCCAGCTACTCCGGAGGCTGAGGCCGGAGTAGCTGGGACTACAGGCACCCGCCACCTCGCCCGGCTCGTTTTTTGTATTTTTTTAGTAGAGACAGGGTTTCACCGTGTTAGCCAGGATGGTCTCGATCTCCTGACCTCGTGATCCGCCCGTCTCGGCCTCCCAAAGTGCTGGGATTACAGGCTTGAGCCACCGCGCCCGGCCTGGAATGCATCTTATAATTGATAGCAACTCAGAAATGATGAACTACAGTATATGCTGGAGATGAAGATACATAGACAAAATTCTCTGCCCTTAGAGTTTTCATTATACTAGATGATTTCCAGAGAAGCTCACAAAAGTAGTACTGCTTAGTAAAGCATGACATTTTATAATTATTTAGTGGGGAAATTTCTTTGGAGTTCTAATTGGTTAGGGGGTAAGAAAATGCAATTTGTGTGTGTGTGTGTGTATGTGTGTGTGACAGGGTCTCGCTCTGTCACCAGGCTGGAGTGCAGTAGTGCGATCTCGGCTCACTGCAACCTCTGCCTCCTGAGTTCAAGCAGTTCTCCTGCCTCAGCCTCCCAAGTAGCTGGGACTACAGGTGTGCGCCACCATGCCCAGCTAAATTTTTTTGTATTGTTAGTAGAGACAGGGTTTCACCATGTTGGCCAGGATGATCTCGATTTCTTGACCTCGTGATCTGCCTGCCTCAGCCTCCCAAAGTGCTGGGATTACAGGCATGAGCCACCATGCTCAGCCAAAAATACATTTACGAATACAACTTTTGGACCCTGTTGTGACTGTGACAGCAACCTCCACATTATGTTCCTTATTTTCCTTTATTGCCATAGAAGGGAGCTTGATGCAGAAGAGTGAGATGGAAGCTAGGTTGGCAAAACTCATAGGCTTATGAACATTGGGTCTTGGTGAGCTCATGAGTAGAGAAGGGTTTTTGGGGTTGCAGCTTCTGCTTGAAAAATAATTGGAGATACAGAGGTTAGGGGCTCCAGAAGCAGCAGTTCCTTAGTTGGTGGGTGCTCCAGTGGGAAGACAGCAGTAGGATGTACTGATTATGCATTAATCAGGTACCTTCAGGAGGAATCTGTTTGAATTTAAAAACCAAACTTACAGAAATGGAGAAGTGAATGGAAAACTCATCAAGTCTTTTTTTTTTTTTTTAAGACGGAGTCTCACTTTGTCTCCCAGACTGGAGTATAGTGGCGCCATCTCAGCTCACTGCAACCTCTGCCTTCTGGGTTTAAGCGATTCTCCTGCCTCAGCCTCCCAAGTAGCTGGGATTACAGATGCCCGCCACCATGCCTGCTAATTTTTGTATTTTTAGTAGAGACAGGGTTTTGCCATGTTGGTTAGGCTGGTCTCTAATTCCTGACCTCAAGCAATCTACTCACCTCGGCCTCCCAAAGTGCTGGGATTATAGGCAAGAGCCACCATGCTCGGCTGGAAAACTCATCAAGTCTCTTTTTGAATGGATTTTTTTTTAAAGTTGGAACATATCAAAAGGAATGATTTTAGGAAAATATTAAAAATGAATACCTCTCAATAGCTATACGTTCCACAATGTAGAAAACCCATGTAGAAATGTCTGAAATCTACAAAGTATATCTGAGGTATAGTTTTTAAACCAACAGAAGTCAAAGTATAATTTTAAGACTTTTAGATTGCCACATTTTCCTTTTTACTTATGCCTATGTGATAAAAACATTCTATGAATCTGGTAAGATATAGAAAAATGTGCTTCTGGCTTTTGAGCTATCTGATCACATGTTAATCCAACATCTGAGAGGTAAATGCTTTCATTATGCTGTATGGTGATTTTTTTAAAAAAAAATACATACAATTTTCAAAATATGTAATTATTTAGGTTAAACTCCTTTTTCGTAGGTAATGAGGAGTGGACATGAAGAATATTTAGCATGTTTAAAGAGAAAAGCCATCAAAACAGTGTTTCTTCATGAGTCATCAAATGTTCTTAACCTTTTAACCTTTGGTATCTGGTATGTGAAATGGCAGTATTGTGTGCCCTTGAAAAGAATATGACCAGGAAGAATGATGTTCTTTAGATATCCCCTGGAATACAATATAAACAATAATCCCACAGCGACAATAATAACTAACACTTACATAGTGTTTACTATATGCCAGGCACTATGGAAAGGAATTTAAATGAATTAACTCAATACTCAAAACAACTCTATGAAATAAGTGCTATTATTCCCCATTTTACAGATATGAAAAATAGACCAAAAGAGAATAAGTACCTTGCAAAAGGCCATTCAGCTGGTAAACAGCAGAGCCATGATTCCAGTCTAGGCAGTCTAGCTGCGTAGGCCACACCTTAACCCTTAAACATGATGCTGTTATGCTGCCTCAGTGGTAAAGGCAAGTTGCTGAATGCCTGGTGGAGCAGGAATGTGACTGAAAGCATGTGGACTCTAGGGTCTTCCAGTCTAGGGACTATTTGGCTATAGTTATCCTATCTTATTCTGAAAGTACAGAATTAAGGAATGAAGAGAACAAACAAAAATAAAAAATAAAATACCAAGTACATGTGAAGAGGGTATCAAAACATGCTGAAAGACAAAAGACTTACGTATTATATTGAGAGATTACATTTTTAAAAAATGAAATGAGTTCACAGGGAAATACGTATAGAAGCTAGTGAATCTTGAGATGAAAAAAATAAAACTTGCGTCTTTCTCATGTCATAACACAAGTGTCTTAGGACAGCTTAGACTGAAACTATGATTGCTAACTCTATATTTGCTAAACCCCAGGAGGATCACAGAATTTTGTTTCACATTGTTTTAATGCATTAAATACTTTTTTTTTTTTTTTTTGCAATAAGAAGTATACAATTTGAGAGAGGGTAGGAAGTCTAAAAAGGCTGGGTAAAGCAGAAAGTACACTCCATAGGAAGCCAAGAGAAGTTACTAGACTTCGGTTTTCTCACGTAAAAATCAGATTCCAGTCAGGTGTGGTGGCTCACGCCTGTAGTCCCAGCACTTTGGGAGGCCGAGGCGGGTGGATCATGAGGTCAGGAGTTCAAGACCAGCCTCGCCAAGATGGAGAAACCCTGTCTCTACTAAAAATACAAAACTTATCCAGGCGTGGTGGTGGGCGCTTGTAATCCCAGCTACTCGGGAGGCTGTGGCAGGGAATTGCTTGAACCCACGAGGCAGAGGTTGCAGTGAGCCGGGATCACACCACTGCACTCCAGCCTGGGCGAGAGAGCAAGACTCCGGCTCAAAAACAAACAATAAAAATCACATTCCTCGACTTCTCTTACCTACATCACAGATATGTACAGGATAAAGTAGAATAAAATAGTTTGAATTGTTTGAGAGTATTTCATCATTTGAAATTGAAGTTGGGTAGTTACCACTGTTTTCAAGTCTTTAAAAGTAGAAGAATTTTCATGAAAAGGAGTCTCTCCAAATATCTGTGGGGAAATATTAAAATATAGTTTATTATTTAGGTAACATTATTTTGAAGTAATCATCATAATCGTATCAGTTTGTGTTTATAAAATGAGAGATGATAAGCACTCTAGAAAATAAGAGAGGTAGAATTGTTTCTGATATTTTTATTTTACAGTCATCTGGCAGTGATGTCCATGTAATTCTCTACAGTTTTTAAATGTATGTTTCTTTTTTTGGAGGCAGCATTGAATGAGGGTATTTCAAGATTCTGAAATAGGATTTGAGTTTGATAAAATTTGATGGAATGGTATGGAATAATGTAGCCATAGGATGAAATACTATCAGCCATTAAAACTGATTTTATGTAGAAAATGTCACAATCAAGTAAGTGAAAATCTGCAGAATGTTATGTAAGTAACTGATTTTTTTAAGTAGGTAAGTCTGGAAAGTTATAGATACTTAAATGTTAATGGTCGTTTTATTTTATTAAGAGTTTTTTTTTTTTTTTTTTTTTTTTTTTGTAGTTCTGTGGATTTAACAATGAGCATATATTATTTCTGTAATGGGAGAAAAAGAAAACTGGGAGGGTATGCCTGTACGGCAATAGTATCTTTTAGTTGTAGCACCCTGGTTGATATTTCTTCATTTCTATTTTTTATTTTTCAGATGTTCTGTGTTGAGAATATATGTTACTTTTAATTATTAAAAACCTAACAAGCTTTGCTAAAAATTAAGTGGTTGGAATGACTACTTTTTTTTTTTTAGAGACAAGGTTTTGCTCTGTTGTCCAGGCTGGAGTGCAGTGATGAGATCATAGCTCAGCGTAGCCTCTAACTCCTGGGCTTAAGGGATCCTCCCGCCTCAGCCTCCTGAGTAGCTAGGGCTACAGGCACACACCACCACATCTGGCTAATTTTTAAAAATTTTGTATAAAGATGGGGTCTTGCTGTGTTGCCCAGGCTGGTCTCAAACTCCTAGTCTCAAGCAATCCTCCCAACTTGGCCTCTCAAGAGTGCTTGGAATGCAGGTGTGAGCCATGATACTGGGCTGACTTTGCATTTTTAAAAACTACTTTCATAATTACTTTAAAAATTAATATGTCCTCATTGTGGAGAATTATAGAAATAAGAAAGAGTAAAATAAGTTTAAAATCAATACATAATTGTGCCATACCTTGAATCATCTTTTTAGGAATAATTTTTAAATTTATTTAGTCTGTAATCAGATTAACTAGGTTTGAATCACAGCTCTGTCACTTAATTGTTAAATGTCCTTGGGCAAGTTCCTTAATCACTGTGCACCTTAGTTTTCACATCTGTACAATGAGGGTAATGATACTTACTTCATGAGAGGGTTAAATATATATGTAAAGTACATAAAACTGCCTGCCACATAGTAAGTGCTCCATAAGTGTGATCTACCATTATTGTGCTATACTATATAAATTTGTATCATGCCTTTTAAAATTAACATTATTGGCCAGGTACAGTGGCTCATGCTTATAATTCCAGCATCTTGGGTGGCTGAGGCAGGAGGATGGCTTGAGCCCAGGAGTTCAGGATCAGCCTGGCAACATGGCGAGAACCTGTCTCTACAAAAAAATTTAAAAAATTAGCCAGGCATGGTGGCACAGGCCTGTAGTCCTAGCTGCTTGGGAGGCCGAGGTGGGAGAATCGTTTGAGCCCAGGAGTTTGAGGCTGCAGTGAGCTATGATTGCACCACTACATTCCAGCCTGGGCAACAGAGTGACACCCTGTCTCAAAAAAAAAAAAAAAGAAAAGAAAAATAAATAAATAAATAAATAAAAGTAAAATTAACATTATTACATAAGCTTTCCCTCATTTTATTATAACATCTTTGTTGTATTTAATGAACTATGATAAATGTAATGAACTATGGCATTTCATCATGTGACTGTCCCATAATTTACTTAACCATTCTCTTCTTATTGGACATTTGCAGTATCACCAAACTAAAACTTCCATCTGGTCGTAGAAAAATTTTAATCATGTTTTAAACTTGAGAGATAATTCACATTTATTTGACCCTTACTCTTAACTGCAGTACTAAACCAGAACCACCCATCTGTAAGAAAAAATCTTATATATATATAGTGAGAACTTATTATAGCAAACACCCTGAATTAGACTTATAATTAAAACAAAAATCAGTGTGCTGTTGTTGCATTTTATACAGAGAAATACTAGAATAGGAAATCATTGTTTTAGTCTCTGAAGTTCATTTTAAAATCTCAATGAAATTTTATTTTCACAGATGGTTGGTAAAGGCTTTTTCCTAGTTCAGACAAAGGAAGTGTCCATGAAAGCTGAGGATGCTCAAAGGGTTTTTCGGGAAAAAGCACCTGACTTCCTTCCTCTTGTGAACAAAGGTACCTTCTGGATGATTGGTATACTTTTGTGGATATTTTCTTTACATACCAATTTGATTTACTTTTGCCTTTAACATTTCTTTTACATTGCCTTCTCTTTCTCATTTGTTCTTTTTTTCTGTTATTGTTCAGAGATGTCAAAATTTCACATCACTCAAGGAGCCCTAGATAACTAACTAGAAATTAGGCATTCTTTTTTTTCCCTATCCTCTGTTCTTAGTACTGAAAGTCACATTTTATTATGTATCTTATTATTTTAATTATTGTATTATCGTTGTACCTTTATAGTGTGAGTAAATATTTCATACTCCCTGCTCAGAGTTGCAAAGCACTTGATAAAGATTCTTTCTATCTTCAGTATGCTTTAATCATACCGGAAAAGAAATAAGAAATATAAAGTGGTATACTATTTTATGTATTTAATATGATGGATTAACTTCCCGTGTATAATTAGAATTGTTTTCCCTAATGGGTAAATGCCACCAATAAATTTCAGATACTGGATATAGGTCTTCAAAGAGAGGAACTTGAGTATGTGTGCCCACCTGAAGGGTTACTGTTTGCCTACCTGTATTTGAAGGTGTATTGATTCTAGAGGACAGAGTACTCTTTACCTGTTCAGAGTGGGTACATTGTTTGCTCAAGGCTCATCAGGCTTTCCTTGACTGGCCTGAGCAAATATGTATAGTAATATGCAGTGTTGATTGGGTATACCCTAGAGAGAGGGCACATCTGCATTTTATGTGCTCTTTATGTATAAAAACATTATAATAAACTGCAAAAATCTGTATGCAAATGTTAGAGGATTGTTAGGATAATATGTAATGCTGGGTGTAACTCAGCTGGTAAGTATTAATGCAGTATTTGATAATACTTTTGTGGTTACTGTAGTGGTAGCAAGGACTTGCTGTGACCCACTGCATGACTGTACCCCAGAATATATGTAGGAAATTCTGACCTGGCCCCTTTAATGCAACCATTTTGATATGGGAACAAAGTCTTAAAAACCAGAGATGCCTATAGGAGGTATTCAAAGACTGATGAGTTCATATCAAAAGATCTTAGGAGCCAGCTTGAAGGAGTTTCCATGGGCCAAATTCGGGACAATTTAACAATTAAAAAGAATACTGGGACTGGATGTAGTGCTTAACCCCTGTAATCCCAGCATTTTGGGAGGGTGAGGTGGACGGATTGCTTAAGGCCAGGAGTTTGAAACCCACCTGGGCAACGTAGCAAGACCCTGTCTCTACAAAAAATACAAAAATTAGCTAGGGATGATGCACACCTGTAGTCCCAGCTACTCAGGAGCTGAGGTGGGAGGTCACTGGAGCCCAGGAGCTTGAGGCTGCAGTGAGTTATGCTCACGCCACTGCACTATAGCCTGGGCAACAGAGCAAGACCTTGTCCCAAAAAAAGAGAAGAAGAATGAAGGTAATGATTTAGCAACAGAAATCTGTGCATCCATATTGTTAAACAAAAAGGGGAGGAAAGAAAAGAATGTTCATCTGCTGTTTACAGAATATTGTGAGCTAAAAAATGCAGAAGGAATGATGGACTTTGGAAATCACCATTTCCAACCCCAATGTAATAATTATTTCAGACAAAGATTATCAGTGGGTGCTAAAACTATTGGGGTAAAAGTTGCTAGGAAGTAGGATATTTGGCTGGGCGTGGTGGCTTATGCCTGTAATCCCAACACTTTGGGAGGCCGAGGTGGGTAGATCATGAGGTCAGGAGTTTGAGACCAGCCTGGCCAACGTGGTGAAACCCCATCTCTACTAAAAATATGAAAATTAGCCCGGTGTGATGGCAGGCGCCTGTAATCCCAGCTACTCGGGAGGCTGAGGCAGATAATTGCTTGAACCTGGGAGGCGGAGGTTGCAGTGAGCCAAGATAGCGCCACTGCACTCCAGCCTGTGTGAAAGAGCAAGACTCTGTCTCAAAAAAAAAAAGAGGATATTTATACATCCTAATTCAAAGGGGGAAGTGTACCTTTACAGCAGAAATTTGGTGATCACCATGTTAACCCAGTGATCAAACAGCATCATTGATGGACAGCCTGACGTGTGTTATTTGTGATGTGATGCAGTGAAAACAATACACAACATCACATGTAGAGTGTTCTTGCCAAAGTAACCTGAATCTAATTGAGCCAAGACTTCTAGTTTGTAGGAAGAAAATAAATATGTTAAATGACACCATAAGGAAATAAGACAAATCCAAAATAGAAGACCTTCTACAAGACAACTGGCTAGGTCTCTTCAGACAGTATAATAGAAAACAAAAAAGATGGGGGAATTATTCTGGATTAAGAAACTAAAGAGACATAACTAAATGCAATGAGTGAACCTTGATTGGATCTTAGATTGGGTTGGAGTAAGTTGTAAAAGGCATATTTGGGACAAGTGGGGAAGTTTGAAGATGAGATAGAATTATCGTTAATATCCTTTGGTATGATAATGGTGGTGTGGTTATGCAGGAGATACATGTTGAAGCGTTCTTATGTCTGCTACTTTCAAATGACTCAGCAAAACAAAGCATATATGTGCAGATAAATGGTGTTTATTTTGTAATAAAGCAAATGGGGACAAATGTTAACTTTTGGTGGGTGTAAGTGAAGGACAAATGCATATTTATGCTATTCTTTCAACTCTTCTATAATGTATAGAAATTTTCAAAATAAAAAGTTGGGGAAAACTTTTAAGCTGCTCGGCAGTGCATTGATTCCTGTGGAATAGTGAGTAGGCTGGCAGTGGCTATATTCTAGCAGGAGTTGGATGGACTGGGCCCTTATCTGAAAGCGGCCATCAGTCATCCTAAGGCAGGGTTTCTCAACTGTGGCAGTACAGACATTTTAGGCCAGGTAATTCTTTGTTATAAGAGGCTGTCCTATACCTTACAAGATGTTTGGCAGCATCTCTGGCCTGTACCCATTAGATGCCAATAAAACACCACCCCAGTTGTGGTAACCAAAAATGTTTCCAGATGTTGCCAGATGTCCCCAGGGGTGTGGGAAGGAGGCAAAATTGCTCCCAGTTGAGAACCACTGTACTGAACTAAGGGTCATCTTATTTATTATATTTTTTTTTGAGAATTCCCATATATCTTAAATAATTTGCACCTCAGAGTCTCTCAATTTTCCTCTTTAGTTGCAATAGTCACATTTATTTTTAATATTTAATAAAGCTATTTGACTGCTTAATAAGATAATTCATTGTGTTCCATCATGAGGATCTCCAAATCTGAATAATTCTCAGAATCATCCAGGGTGCTTTTAAAAATGTACATTTTCAGCCAGGCATGGTGGCTCACACCTGTAATTCCAGCACTTTGGGAGGCTGAGGCAGGTGGATCGCTTGAGCCTAGGAGTTCAAGACCAGCCTGGGCAACATGGCAAAACCCTGTCTCTACAAAAATTAGCTGCGTATGATGGTGTGCACCTATAGTCCTAGCTACTTGGAGGCTGAGGTGGGAGGATCACCTGAGCCCAGGGAGGTTAAGGCTGCAGTGACCCATGATCGCTCCACTGCACTCCAGCTTGGGCAGCAGAGTGAGACCTTGTCTCAAATACATAAATACATAAACAAATTTCCCCTCCTCTCCCCTCCCCTCCCCTCTCCTCTCCTCTCTTTTTTTTTGGCAGAGTCTCACTCTGTTGCCCAGGCTAGAGTGTAGTGATGCAATCTTGGCTCACTGCAACCTCTGTCTCCGGGGCTCAAACAATCCTCCTGCCTCCGACTCCTGGGCTCAAGCAATCCATTCACCTCAGCCTCCCAGGTAGCTGGAACTACAGTCGTGTGCCACCATACCCAGTTAAATTTTTGCATTTTTTGTAGAGATGGCATTTTGCCATGTTGCCCAGGCTAGTCTCAAACTCCTGGGCTCATGCAATTCATCCGCCTCAGCCTCCCAAAGTGCTGAGATTACAGGCATAAGCCACCAAGACCAGCCAATAAACAAATTTTCTACTCCCACCCCAGAAAGCCTGATTCAGAAATCTTTGAGATGTACCCTTGGAATATTCCTTTTTTGATAGTTCTCCAGATTAGTCAGACTTGGGTTCTTTTGTTTTAGGGAATAATTCATTCAATTATTCAACAAACATAGTAGATGAGGTCCGAGAAGTAGTAGAGAGTCAGCTAATGTAGGGCCTTGTAGGCCACTGTAGAGACTTTGGCTTCTATAGTAGTCTGAGTGAGATGAGATGCTACTGGACATTTGTGGGCTTTTTTAAAATAAACTTTTTATATTGGAAAGATTTTAGGTTTACAGAAAAATTGCAAAGATAGTACAGAAAGTTTCTGTATATCCCTTACCCAGCTTCCCTAAATGTTAACATAACCAAAGGGACAACTTTGACATGCCCCATCCTTTTGAATTTTGAACACTTCCTTACTTTCTGGCCCTACAAGATGCTCCAGGCTCATCCTGTATTTTTCCTTGCTCCAGAACTAGTATCAACCATTTCTCTAAGGAACCCTGGTTTCTTTTATTCTAGAATGATAGTTAGAAGCCAAGATCTGGGTGCTAGGTGTGTCTTTGCTAATGGAGTACCACTGGTTCTAGGCCCTTTCAACAGACAAAGGTAAAAAATACATGTATAACTATTAACCTGTATATATACACACATCTATAATCCTGTATCTAGCTATCTATTAAAATACCTCTGACCCTAATCCGGCACCACAGGGTTCATTCTAGCATCCCTTCCCTTGCTTTTTTGTGACTTCTTACTCTGAAAATGAGAAACCTGGCTTTCATTATGTACATTTTATTCACTTATTTGTTTAACCCTAGTATAAATATAATATAGTTTTAGAATTACTAACCCATACCCCTGTGAGAAACTTATTTACCAACTAGAGTGCAGTTGGTATTGTATAGTCTTGTCTTTAGCCTTACAGTAGCCACTCAAAACAGTTTTCCAAAGTCCTGAGGTCAGCTCCTTTTTCCCTTATCCCCTTCATTGAAGTATTGGCACACATTTATAATACTGTTAGATTCATTTGTCACAAGCTGCATTCCATCCTTGGATACCGTGACATCTTGGTTAATTTTTTAAAATTTGCATACAGTAACATTCATTTGGCATGAGTTTTGATGAGTGCATTAAGTCCACCACCCCATTTATCACCCCAGTACCATAGAAAACAGTTCTCCCTAAAAATTTCCCTTGTGCGGCCCCTTTAGTGAGTCAACCACAACTCCTGGCAACTGATTTGTCTCCTGTTCTTATGATTTTGTCTTTTCCAGAGTGTCCCATAAATGGAATCATACAATATGTAGCCTTTTGAGTCTGGCTTCATTTATTAAAATGCATTTGTGATTCAGCCTTCTTGCTAGGTGACTCGATAACTTGTTCCTTTTTTTTTTCTTTTTTCTTTTTTTTGACAAAGTGTCTCACTCTGTTGCCCAGGCTAGAGTGCAATGGTGCGATCTTGGCTCACTGCAACCTCTGCCTCCTGGGTTCAAGCGAGTCTCCCACCTCAGCTTCCCGAGTAGGTGGGATTACAGGTGCCAGCCACCACACCCAACGAATTTTTGTATTTTTAGTAGAGATGGGATTTCACCATGCTGGCCAGACTGGTCTCGAAGTCCTGACCTCAGGCAATCCACCCGCCTCGGCCTCCCAAAGTGTTGGGATTACGGGCATAAGCCACGGCTCCCAGCTAACTTGTTCCTTTTTATTGCTGAATAGTATTCGTTGTATTGATGTACCAGTTTGTTTTTTCCATTCAATTATTGGACATCCTGCTTGTTTCCAGTTTTTGCCAATTATGAATAAAGCCTCTATAAACATTTGTGTGTAAGTTTTTTTTATTGAGGTAAAATATACATACATAATTTACCATCTTTGCCATTTATAAGTATACAGTTCAGTGGTAATAAATACATTTACATTCTCTTTTTTTCTCCACATTCCCTCTCACCCCACCGTCCCCTTTTCCAGCCTCTGATAACCACCGATCTACTCTCTATCTTCATGTGATCCACTTTTGTAGCCCCCACATATGAGTGAGAGCATGTGATATTTGTCTTTCTGTGCTTGGCTTATTTCACTTAACCTAATGGTCCCTAGTTCCACCCATGTTGTTGCAAATGACAGGATTTCATTCTTTTTATGACTTAATAATATTCCATTGTATAAATGTAACACATTTTCTTTATCTGTTTATCTGTTGATGGGCTGGTTTCATATTTTGACAGTTATGAATAGTGCTGCAGTGATCATGAGTGCAAATATCTCTTTGACATATTAATTTCCTTTCTTTTGGATCTGTACCCAGTTGTGGAATTGCTGGATCGTGCTGTAGTTCTATTTTTAGTTTTTTGAGGAACCTGCATTGTGTATAGGTTTTTGAGCGTACATAACTTTTAAAATCACTTGGGTAATGTGCTAGCATTTAGTATTGTCAGCTTTCTAATAGGTGTGTCATGGTATCTCATTGTGTTTTTTAAATCAACTTTTAATTTTGGAATAATTTTAGAGTCACAGGAAAGTTGTCAAGATAGGCCAGGCGTGGTGGCTCATGCCTGTAATCCCAACACTTTGGGAAGCCGAGGCAGGAGGATTGCTTGAGCCCAGGAGTTCAAAACCAGCCTAGGCAACATAATGAGACTTTGTCTCTACAAAAAGGAAAAAAAAAAAATGAGCCGAGCATGGTGCCATGCGCATGTTGCCCCAGCTACTCTGGAGGCTGATCTCAGGAGCGAGGCAAAGATGCCCTCCGTCACTATTCTGTAAGTGTTCAGTCTCACCATTAGGAATGATGTAAGGAGGCTGGGCGCGGTGGCTCATGCCTGTAATCCCAGCACTTTGGGAGGCCGAGGTGGGTGGATCACTTGAGGCCAGGAGTTCGAGACCAGCCTGGCCAACATGGTGAAACCCCATCTCTACTAAAAATACAAAAAATTAGCTGGGCGTGGTGGCATTTGCCTGTAATCCCAGCTACTCGGGAGGCTGAGGCAGGAGAATCACTTGAGCCCAGGAGGTGGAGGTTGCAGTGAGCCAAGATCACGCCACTACACTCCAGCCTAGGAGACAGGGCAATACTCCATCTCAAAAAAAAAAAAAAAGAATGATGTCAGTGGCTGGGTGCAGTGGCTCATGCCTGTAGTCTCAGCACTTTGGGAGGCCGAGGCAGGTGGATCACTTGAGCCCAGGAATTCGAGACCAGCGTGGGCAACAAGGCAAAGCCTCATCTCTACAAAAAAATACAAAAATTAGCTGGGTGTATGATGGTGTGTGCCTGTAGTCCCAGCTACTTGGGAGACTGAGGTGGGAGGATCACTTGAGCCTGGAAGGCAGAGGTTGCAGTTAGCTGAGATCACACCACTGTACTCCAGCCTGGTGGGGAGTGGTGACCCAAGGAGATCCTGTCTCAAAACAACAACAACAATAAAATGATTGCAGGTCTAGGCACAGTTGCTCATGCCTGTAATCCCAGCAATTTGGGAGGCCAAGGCAGGAAGATTGCTTGAAGCCAAGAGTTCAAGACCAGCCTGAACAAAGTGAGACCCCCCATCTCTTAAAAAAAATTAAATTAAATTAAAATTTTAAAAGGACTTATGTCAGTTGTAGGTTTTCTCTCTCTCTCTTTCTTTCTTTTTAGATGGAGTTTCGCTCTTTGTTGCCCAGTCTGGAGTGCAATGGTGCAATATCGGCTCACCGCAACCTCCACCTCCCAGGTTCAAGTGATTCTCCTGCCTCAGCCTCCCGAGTAATTGGGATTACAGGCATGCGCCACCATGCCCAGATAATTTTGTATTTTTAGTGGAGACAGGGTTTCCTCATGTTGGTCAGGCTGTTCTCAAACTCCTGACCTCAGGTGATCCGCCCGCCTCAGCCTCCCAAAGTGCTGGGATTACAGGCATGAGCCACCACGCGCCAGCCTTCAGTTGTAGGTTTTCATACATACTTTTTTTTTTTTTTTGAGGCGGAGTTTTGCTCTTATGGCCCAGGCTGGAGTGCAATGGCATGATCTCGGCTCACCGCAACCCCCGCCTCCTGGGTTCAGGTGATTCTCCTGCCTCAGCCTCCCGAGTAGCTGAGATTACAGGCATGCGCCACCATGCCCGGCTAAGTTTGTATTTTTAGTAGAGACGGGGTTTCTCCACGTTGGTCAGGCTGGTCTCGAACTCCTGACCTCAGGTGATCCACCCGCCTCGGCCTCCCAAAGTGCTGGGATCATAGGCGTGAGACACCGCGCCTGGCCCGGGACAGAACTTTGTTTTATGTGTGTTTCTGTTTAAAGATACATTATTTAGTATATACTGTTGATTCATTAACACTGAACTCACGGCCAACAGCACTAGAACTCATGCTAGAGAAAAGCTTATCTAACACATTGTCTCCTGAGGCACAGCACAGTTTAGGAGCCATTAGATAGCACTTCAGCACTGCGTTTGGGGGCTATTTTATTTTTTTGGAGACAGGATCTTGCTCTGTCACCCAGGCTAGAGTGCAGTGGTGTGACCATAGCTTGCTGTAACCTCAAACTCATGGGCTCAGGTGATCCTCCCACCTCAGACTCCCAAGGAGCTAGGACTACAGGTGCACTCTACCATGCCCAGCTTTTTTTTTTTTTTTTTTTTTTTTAACATAAAAGAGACAGGGTCTTGCTTTGTTGCCCAGGCTGGTCTTGAACTCCTGGGCTCTGGTGATCCACCCAACTCAGACTCCCAAACTGCTGGGATTACAGGCATGTGCCACCACACCCAGCCCCCAGCTATTTTTCTTTAAACAATGTTGTAGAGTTGGGGTCTTGCCATGTTACCCAGGCTGATCTCGAACTCCTGGCCTCAAGCAATCCTCCTTCCTCAACCTCCCAAAGTGCTGGGATTACAGTATGAGCCACTGTGCCTGACCTAGGGGATATTTTAAACAGGCAAAATCACCAACAAAAAGCACAAAAATGTGAAAAATATGGCACTACCTAGACTTCACAAAGGACATTTTCTTATAGTACAATAGCTGAAACAAAAAGGCAGAGTGTCACCTTGTTCAACCTCAACTGAGAGCATGCATGTCAGGCAATGCAAATTTTTTGCCACTGTGCATGTCCACAAATAACCATGAAAGCACTGCAAGCATTGATTTGGGGAGTTACAAATGAATTTTAGCAAGTAGGTAAATTTGAAATGAAGGGATCTGCATATAATGAGGATTGACTATATTTGTTATTCAATGTTACAATTTTTCCTTTAAGCACTGCTTAAGCTGCATCTCACAAATTTTGATATGTTGTATTTTCATTTTTATTTAATTCAGAGTTTGGCAAAATATGGCCCACTGCACACTTTAATAAATGAAGTCTTATTGGAGCACAGCCACACTCATTCTTTTTTTTTTTTTTTTTTTTTTTGAGATGGAGTTTTGCTCTCGTCACCCAGGCTGGAGTGCAGTGGCATACTGCAACCCCCGCCTCCCAGGTTCAAGTGATTCTCCTGCCTCAGCCTCCCGAGTAGCTGGGATTACAGGTGCCTGCCACCACGCCCGGCTAATGTTTGTATTTTCAGTAAAGATGGGGTTTCACCATGTTGGCCAGGCTAGTCTCAAACTCCTGACATCAGGTGATCTGCCCGCTCAGCCTCCCGAAGTGCTGGGATTACAGGCATAAGCCACTGCACCTGGCCACTCAACCTTTTATCTATTATGTTATGATACACAAAGCCCGAAATAGTTCCTGTCTGGCCCCTTACAGAAAAAGTATGTTGACCCCTGATTTAGTTAAAAATATTTTTTAGTGATCCACAGATTATTTAGAAATATAATTGTTTAATTTCCAAATATTTGGGGATTGTCCAGGTATATTTCTATTATTGATTTCTAAATCCTGTTATGGTCCAAGAATGCGCATTTGTATGATTTCTGTTTTCTTTATTAAAATGTGTTTTATGGCACAATATGGCTTATCTTGGTGAATATTCTATGTGTATCTGAGAAGAATGTGTAATCTGCTGTTGCTTGGTTGAATTTTCTATAAATGTCCACTAGGTCAAGTTGGTTGATAGTGCTATTCAGGTTATTTGTATCCTTGCTGATTTTCTGCCTACTTGTTCCATAAATCAATGAGAGAGGAGTGTTGAAGTCTCCAACTGTAATTGTGGATTTGTCTGTTCTCTTTTCAGATCCTGTCAGGTTTTGTCTCATGTATTTTGAAGCTCTGTTATTACGTGCATACACATTTAGGATTGTTATATCTTCTTGGAGAATCCTTCATTATTATGTGATGTCCCTCTTTTTTTTTTTAAGAGGGGGGTTCTTGCTCTGTTACCCAGTCTGGGGTACAGTGGTGCAGTCATAACTCACTGCAGCCTCAAACTCCTAGGGCCCAAGTAATCCTCCCACCTAGGCCTCCTGAGTAGCCGGGATTACAGACACAAGTCACCATGTCCGACTCTGATGTCTTCCTTTATCTCTGATAGTTTTCCTTGTTCTGAAATCTACTTCATCTCAAATTAATATAGCTAACTCTAGCTTTCATTTGGTTAGTGTTTTATTGTAAAGATTTATCTCTTTTCTTTTAGCTTATCAAGGCTGTATATTTAAAATGAGTTTTTGTAGACAGCATGTAGTTGGTTTTTGCTTTTTAATCCAGTCTGTCAGTCTCTTTTAACTGCCATATTTAGACCATTCACATTGAAAGGGATTATTGATACAGTTGGATCAAAATCACTCATCTTGCTAGCTGATTTCTACTCCATTTGTTCTTTTTTTCTTATTACCTCTTTTTCTTTTTAGCAATTTTATAATTCCACTTAATTTCCTTTATTGACTTATATTTATACCTCTTCTTCAAAAACTTATTTAATGGTTATGTTGGGTTTTACAGCAAATATTTTTAAATAATTTGAGTCTACCTTCTAATATTACACAACTTCACCTGTCATCTAAGGACCTGATAACATTATATTCTTAATTCTTCTTTCTCATCCCTGTGTCATTATTGTAATATATTACTGTTGTATATGCTATAAACACCTAATACATTGTTAATGTTATTGCTTTGAACTGTTTTTTTGTTTTTTTGTTTGTTTGTTTGTTTGTCTTTGAGACAGGATCTCACTTTGATGCCCAGGCTGGAGTGCAGTGGCTTGATCTCGGCTCACTGCAGCCTCAACCCCCAGAGCTCACATGATTCTCCTACCTCAGTCTCCCGAGTAGCTGGAACTACAGACATGCGCTACGACACCCGGCTAATTTTTGTATTTTTTTGTAGAGATGGGGCTTTGCCATGTTGCCTAGGCTGGTCTTGAACTCCTGGGCTAAAGCGATCTGCCTGCCTTAGCCTCTCAAAGTGCTAGGAATACAGGGGTGAGCCACTGTGCCTGGCCTGAACTGTCACTTATTTTTAGAGCAATTAAAAATAAAAATATACATCATACTTCATAGGCAGTTTTAGAGCAGAGGAATGTCATGGTCCTTTTAAAATGTAAATCCTGTCACTGGTTGCTTTAATGGGGAAGCAAAGAGACCAGCTAGGAGGCTGTTGCAGTAATCTAATTGAGACCTTGCAGTGGCTTGTTCCAAGGTCATGTTAGATAACTCAGAAGGGTTCACTAGATAAGACATCCAGAAATCCTTTTTGTCTGCTTCAGAGTCTCACAGTTGTTCATGACAGCTGAAATATTTAAATCTAAAGCTACCATGAACTATCTGAATAAGATGTTCATATTAAAACACTTAAAGCATGACCAGTAATCCTTGTTGACCTCATAGTTCAGTTAGAAATAATCACAGTAATTGGCATCATCATTAGATAGAGGGACAAATAGTAGTGTTTAACAAGTGCATTGTCAACATTGTAATTTTTTAAAAATTTAGTAGTGCTTAGTAAGTGCATTGTCAACATTGGAGTTTTTTAAGGGTTTTTGTTTGTTTAATACATATGAAAATAATGCATAAACAAAGAATTGAGACATGAGAAAGCATTGGTTCAACACTAATGAAGCTACAATAATTAGGATTTGGAAAGGTGGAAAAGATTGCCTAAACATTTTTAAAAATTGGAAACTGCAACCAAAATAAGCTGATAAAAGTCCCTATTAACACTTATGAATAGTCTTCAGACTCTTCCCATGATTTTTATTAAACTAGAGAGCCTCACCTGGCTGCTCTAGGATTCTTCATATGCAAAACAGAAATAAGGGAATTCCCCTGACGGTTCCCCATGTTATTAAGTGTTTTCCCCCCCCCCCCCCCACCCTGAGCTTCTTAATGAAGCAGGCCTCCATCCTCCTAACTTGAGAGGATGTGAATCATTCCACAGATGTCTGTCTTCTAGCACCACCCCTCATATTTCCTCTACGTACCAGGTCTTCAGTTGTGTTCCAGGAACACCATATACTACTGAGTTGCAAATCTATGTCAAGCATATAAGACAAACATTTAGTCTTTTTAAATTTAAAATTATCCACACATTAATCAAAACGAATGCATTTGTCCACTTTTTTGTTGGAAAATCATTAGGTCATTTATTGGAAGTTTATCATATTCTAGTCAAAGAATATCAGTCAAGTTATATACCTGAGTAATTATACCAAGATTTTAGTTCTAAATTCTAGATTACATGTTCCTTATAGAAAGACTAACTTTTAATAATAAATGTCTAACTTAAATACACACACACACAGTATTTCCTTGTAGTGATGAAACCATATTCTACCTTAATTCAAACTTTCTACCTTGCAAAACTGGAAACCCTACATTTGTTATCAACTTTTTCTTTTTAGTTCAATATTTATTAGGTTTAAAGTACTTTTTAAACTCTTTTTGTAAATTTCCAAATGTACTAAAAGTAGAGAGTACAGTGACCCCCATGTGTTCCCGTCACCCAGTTTCATCAACTTCTTGCCATACTTAAAAAAAAATCTCATTGTTTGCTAAAACATTTTAATCAAATTGATTCATCCTGTCATTTCATCCCTAAATATTTCATTATCTTAAAATTTAAAATGTTTTCTTAAGTAACTACAGTGCATTATCACATCTAACAGAATTAACAATAATTCCTTAATATCCTCTAATACTCAGTCCATATGCAAATTTACCTACTTACTAAACTAATTCTTTGTATTTTTACAGTTGTGATCCAGATCTAAAATAGACCCACTTACTGTATTTGGTTTTTTTTTTTATCGTATATCACTCTTAATCAAAAACAGGTGTTCCCCCTCTACTTATTTCTTGCCTTTGTCTTGGGAAAGAAGCTTAGTCAATTATCTTATAGTATTCATGAGGTTGTTTAATTCGTTCCTCCATATTTCTTGTAGACTAGAAGTTAGATCAAAGCCTTGTTTACATTCAGGTTTAGTTATTTTTTAATTTTAATTTTTTTTTTTTTTTTTTTTGCCAGGAACACATAGATGGTACTGTTTCCTATTGCATTAATTGAGAAGGCACATAATGTTTGATTGTTGTACTTTTAGGGATACTAAGATTTAATGGTTGGGTTTACAGGGTGACGATGTTATCTTTTTATTGTAGAGTTTCCTGCAGTCTTCTCTGTGGGACGCTAAAACCATTGATGATTGTTGCCTGAACCAATTATTTTAATAGGCGTTGCCAAATGACTGTTTTCTGTATTTTCTTTTGGCAAACTTACTTTCTAATCTTGTCACTACCTCTGCATTTATTAACAGATGTTAACAGAACTCCTTGTATATCAGAGCTGTTTGGTTAACTTGAAATATGCTTTATGTCAGAAAAGCAGAATAAATAAAGAGAAAAATAAGCATCAATTTTCAGAGTAGTGAATTGGTGCCCTAGCAACCTCCATTGGTATACAGTGAATTTTGTTTCTCTCTTCTTTTTTTATTTTCCTTAAAAACATCTGGTAGTAAGGAGGATCTCTCTAAGTATCATTATGAACTCATGACTTTTTATATATTAATACATTTTAATAAATTAGAGTCATTATTCCTTCTGTCTCACTATGTCTCATCTTTGGCCATTGGGAGCTCCTTCAGGCTGGCTTCTGTCTCCTTTTGATATAACCCCACTGGCCTTTGATAGCTTCATTACTTTTTGGCTGAAGAAAATATTCCACATTGATCTTAATCCATTTCTTGCCCCAGACATGGACTCATCTATTTTTCTAAGATTACTTAGTTATTTTTAGTGGGGAATGATATTTAGAAATACATGTACTGTATAT